>NC_134561.1:10499130-10612909 GCF_025594145.1 Primulina tabacum
CAGAGCGGACGATTCAGACATTGGAAGATATGCTGAGAGCTGTAGTGCTTGATTTTACCAATAATTGGCAAGATGCATTGCCTCTCTGTGAGTTTTCGTACAACAATAGCTATCAGACGAGTATTGAGATGGCACCTTTCGAAGCACTGTACGGAAAGAAGAGTCGATCCCGTCTGTATTGGGATGATATCTCTGAGGTTCCGGAGATTGGACCTGATATGGTCAGAGATATGACAGAGAAAGTGGAACTGATTCAGAAAAGAATGAAAGCGGCACAGGACAGACAAGCCAAATATGCCGACATTCGACGCAGACCATTGGTATTTGAGGCAGGAGACAGAGTATTTTTGAAGATTTCATCTTTCAGAGGAGTTGTCAGATTTGAAAAGAAAGGGAAGTTGTCTCCACGATTCATTGGTCCATATGAGATTCTCAAGAAGATAGGAGATCGTGCCTATCGACTCGCATTACCGCCTTCATTATCGAGGATACATAATGTCTTTCATGTATCTATGTTGCAGAAATATCTCCCTGGTGATTCTCACATTATTCAGCCAGACGAGGCAGAACTTGATGAAAGTCTAAGTTATGTTGAAAAACCAACCCAGATTATCTATCGCAAGGAAAATTAACTTAGAACGAAGACTATTCCTCTTGTAAAAGTTCAATGGACTCGTCATGGCACTGAAGAAGCTACTTGAGAGACTGAATCAGACATGAGACAGGAGTTCCCATACTTATTTCGATAATGTAAGTTTTCTATTCAGTATTCTGTTATACATTTCTTTATGATATGATTGATTGCCTGTGATTTCGGGGACGAAATCATATCTTAGGGGGGGAGAAATGTAATGCCCGAGATTTTATATCATGTTAATCTGAATTTATGGAGTATGAATTGAGATGATTATAGCCGGGCCATTCCGAGATCAAATTGGACAAAGTATATGTAATGCATAAAGTTTGGGCCGAATGTTTCGCGCCCGGGCGGAGGTTTTTGTCCGCCCGAGCGCCACTTGATAAAAGGGGAAAGCCGAACAGTTTGCGCCCGGGCGGAAGTCTTTGACCGCCCGAGCGCGCTTGTATATGATGCGAGCGCCGTGAGTATTGCACCCGGGCGGAACTTTATGTCCGCCCGAGCGCGAGACGTGCAAGTTGACAAGTAAGCCACTTGGCTTGGAGCATGCACGATATATATATATATATATATATATATATATGTATATACACACACACAAGTGATTCCTTCAGAATTTCAAAGGAAGAAACAAAAGCTCCCGAGAAAAGCTTCAGGCTTGAATTCCAAAATTTGATTGTAGTAAATCCGCCCGTTAGATTTTGAATCCGACTTCAGTACTGTGTTCCTATCGACGCAGGCTTCAACTGGACGTAAGTTTTACTATGTTTTGATATGTTTTGAAATTATGATATTGTTGGAATCGAATACACTTCATATATGATGTTCTTGACATGTTAGACATCGTAGAATCGAAGTCAGATTGAGAAACAGGTTGATTATAGAATTGTTATGATTTTTCAGAATATACCGATTGATATTGGACAGACTTGTATTATGGATGGATTACAGATTGTATTGGATATGGGTTATAGATTGTAATTTATATATGTTGATGTGGTATTGACGGGGATGTCGAGATCGTTCCGTTATGCCGTTGATTTTGAGTGAATCCAGATTGATCAGATTGATATTGATTTGAGCAGTATACTGATATGATATTATTAGATTATTGATATTTTCATTGCCAGATTGAGGGTTGATAGATTTTGAATTCCAGACAGGAACGACATCCGAACTGCAATAAACGAAAGGTATAAGTCAATGTGGTATTGGGAGATCGACTCGAGTAGGATATACTTGAGTTTCTCTAAATAACATACTGATTGTTATTATATGCCTTGATTTGATTTTATATGTTGTTCTATTGATTTATAGGAAGCATGTATTAGATGAGTATTAGACGAGTGATCTTGTGACAGAAGTGCCTGATAGTGGTGGGATCGCCACGGGCACATTGCACGATGTCACAAGATAGTGTATTGGCGATAGTGCCACAGTCTGTGACGGATAGATCAAGACACCGGATGTTTGGTTATATCGAAATGGATAGAATTGGATTTTCTTCTATTACTGATGTTCGATATAGGAATACCAACATCTGGAAACCGGGATCCCTAGACTAGGATTGAGTCTAGTCTGAGACATGGAGTCACGAGTCTGATTTACGATTTTATATTGATTATGTTTCAGATTTTGATACATGTCATTGATATATGTTAGATGCTTTTACATTGTTTATATGATTGCATGTTTCATTGATTTATACTGGGATTTTATTCTCACCGGAGTTATCCGGCTGTTGTCGTGTTTGTATGTGTGCATGACAACAGGTGGGACAGGTTCAGGGTCGAGGAAATGAAGAGAGAGATCGTGATTAGAGTTGAGACAACGGACTTTGATGTTGCTGTAGATAGAGTTTGAACACTTGATAGCTAGTTGTTGAACCTTAGTTGTATTGAATATATGTTGTACATGACTTGTACCTCATGTTATACTGATATGTATACTAGTATGATTTCCATTACGTTCCACATTTAAAAAAAAATTAGATCCTGTTTATTATAATTGATTAAATGGTCCCAACGACGATTATGAACTTGATTAGCGTCCGGGTCCCCACAATAATAGTATATACATAAAGTGATATAATATTTTTTAAATTGTGTATAAATAATTTAATTTGAAATGAAAGAAAATTTATATAATTATATAACTCTATAAATATATCTTATGAAATATTAATTAATTTTTATATAAGAAAGAGATTAAAAATAAAATAAAAAAACTTATGGAGAATAAAGTTGATAGAAATTGGAATGTATAAGGATATTTATAGATGCTTTCATCAACAAATCAAAATAATTAATATATGAGTTTAATTTATATATATATATTGTTATTGCTTATATTATAATATATGTAATATTAAATTTTAATTTTAGTATAGTACTTAGCCGTCAATACACACACATTGCATGAGAATAATAGTTATATACATAAAATAATATAATATTTTTTAAATTGTGTTTAATTAATTTAATTTGAAATGAAAGAAAATTTATATAAATATTAAATATATAACTCTATAGATATATCATATGTAGTATTGATTTGTAATGCCCGAGATTTAATTGCTGTAATCAGACGTTGATTAATTGACAGAATTGAGGTTATAGGAACTCAAATGAAGAAGCAGGGCATCGTTACATATAAGCCAAGATGTTGGACCGAACATCTCGCGCCCGGGCGGTAGAAAAGAACCGCCCGAGCGCCAATGCACCATGAGTTTGGACAGAATGTTTGGCGCCCGAGCGGTAGAATATTACCGTCCGAGCGCCAGGAGATGTTCAGCCGAGTATCTCGACAGAAACTTCCGCGCCCGAGCGGTAAAGATTAACCGCCCGAGCGCCGAGCAAGCGCCCGGGCGGGATTTATAACCGCCCGAGCGCCAACCAGATTGAGGAAAAGCTAACACGTTGCTTGGACATGCAACGTGTGAATATATATATGTATACAAACCTTCAGAATTCAGTAGAAAAGGAGGAGAGAAATCGAGAAGCCTCCAGAAATTCTTACGCCTTTATATTTCGATCCGTCCGTCTGATTTTGAATCCGAATTTGGTACTGTGTTCCTATCGACGCAGGCTTCAACTGGACGTAAGTTTTGCTACGTTTAAATATGATTTGAAATTATTGTATTGTCAGAATCTGATAGGATCCATATATGATGTTCTTGACATGTTAGACATCGTATAATCGAAATCGGACTTAATAATAGATACCATATGGAATTTTTATGATTTTCAGAGTTGAGTTGATTGAGATTTGATATCAGAATTGAATTGTTATCAAATATGAGATGTTGGAATTGATATCTGACTGATATGGTAGTGCTGGATATATTGAAATTATGACATTATATTGTTGAAACAGAATTTGATTTAATTCTGATTATATCCAGTATTGATTGAGTGGTGTATTGATGCCATACCCTCAATATTGTTATTGTTAGATTGAGTATTGACAGGCTTTGAGTTCGAGACTTCAACAAAGTCAGGGTATCAGAAAGAAAGGTATAGATTAATGTTGAGGGCCTTGGAGCACTGAGGTACGACTATTACTTGGGATGTATTTAAAACTGAGTTTTATCAAAGAATTTCCTAGTGTCGTACAGGAAAGACAAGGGGGCGGCGTTTGGTAATTTGACACAGGGTTAGCTGAACATTGAAGAATATGTGACCAATTTCTCTACCTTGTTGAAGTTTGCTCCCCATGTGGCTGGAAATGACGAAGCCGTTGCTGATCAGTTTATCAATGGCTTGAATCCCGATATATTTACATTGGTGAACACAGGGCGACCGAATAACTTTGCTGATGCCATGAATAGAGCAAAAGGCGCTGAATCGGGCCTGATAAGGCATAGAGGAGCTGCAGATGTTCCTCCCGCACCGAGACCACAGCAACCATCTCCCCGATTCGAGAGTGATAGTAGCAGTGGAGGAAAGAAAGATTTTCTGAAGGCTGGAGGAAAGCAGTTTAAGAAGTTTGGCAGCAGTTCTTCTAGCTCCAGTGGTTCCAAACAGAGTTACACCGGAGGTTACTATGGAAATTGTGGAGGGAGACATTCCACTGAGCAATGCCAAGGAGTACTTGGTAGTTGGCACTTCTGCAAACAACAGGGACATTTTGCCAGAGTGTGTCCACAGAAGGGTTCTCAAAGATCCCAGGGAGCCGAATCATCTGGATCAGCGGCACAGTGGAGTAGACGATCAGCTGCTGTTCATTCATTTCAGCCAGCACCATCTCAGTCACAGCAGAGGCCACGAGGAAGTCAAACAGTTGGCCAGCCTCCTAGACAGCAGGCCGGAGTATTTGCTTTGACTGAGGAGCAGGCGTTTATTTTTGAACGATTTGCATTGAGTCATGCATTACCTGTTGAGTTTTTATCTAATGTAGTATATCTCTTTACTGGTTGGGGAGAGTTTTTATAGCAATGAATTCTGTAAAATATCGTATACTACAATAGGATGAGAATGAGATTGAGTTAGATTGTCTGGTAGCTGGTATTGTACTAGTGTTGTCTGATTTTGGGATTGCATTACTGATATTGATATGCTGATCAAGTACAGAGCTACCCTAGATTAGTTCCAGAAGATGGTGAGAATCGGACCTGAGATGGCCAAAGGATGAATATTGTACGATAAGGATTCTAGATTGAGAATTCCTTTGATAATCTGTACTATCTATGATTCGATTATTACAAAAAGGAGCAAAGAGACTCCTTATGTATTCAGTTGATTTACTGAAGTTGAGTCTATCATTGGCTGATTTACCAATGATATGAAAGTTATTGATGTTTCCCCAGATAAGACTTTAGATTTGATTTCAGTCAGAGAGATTGATTTTAACCTTGACTTGATATCAGAAACTGTTTAAGTGGTGAATCCTGGTGGAGACAGATTTCATTCAAGGTATGTTATATCTGAAGATGATGTATCTATTGATTTCAGCAGAATTAAACCGTAATTAGTTGGCCGAGATGGATATCAGTGTTAGATATTTGCGATTTTATGAGTTAGCAGATCAGTACCGATGAGTGATGTTTTGAATCTGATTGAATATTGCTGTTATTCTGAATCCGTGTTCGAATCAGATAGTAGACAGTGGGGGAATTTATATTGTACAGTCCGAGCCAGAGCTGATTTTGAAATATAAGCAGCTCAGAAAGTTGATCAGAATGTACAGAACTAGATAGCGAGGGTTAGAGCAAGACATCGATCCGAGTATCAGGTTCGTGACAATGTTCTGTATGTAAATAATTGTATTGTTGTGCCAAATGTTTCGGAGTTGAAACGATAGATACTATCAGAAGCGCACAACATTCGATTCAGTATTCATCCTGGTGGCAAGAAAATGTATAATGATTTGAAAAGACAGTTTTGGTGGGAAACAAATGAAAGCTGATATTGCTAAATTTGTAGCCAAATGTCTGAATTGCCAACAGGTGAAGGCTGAAAGAAAGAAACCCGGAGGATTGTTACAGAGTTTGTCCATTCCTGAATGGAAATGGGATCACATTTCCATGGATTTTGTAACGCAGTTACCATGTTCCTCCAGAGGTTGCGATGCGATTTGGGTTGTGATTGACAGATTGACCAAATCCGCATGCTTTATTCTGTACAAGATGACGTACAGACATGACTAGATGGCTAAGATTTATGTCAAAAAGGTAGTCAGACTGCATAGAGTGCCGAAGTAGATTGTAGCAGACCATGATCCTCGGTTTACATCGCACTTCTGGCAGAATTAACAGCAGATTTTTGATACGAAGTTACATTTTAGTACTGCATATCATCCATAGACCGATGGATAGTCTGAGCAGACGATCCAAACATTGGAAGATATGCTGAGAGCAGCAGTGCTTGATTTTAGCACTAGCTGGCAAGATATATTGCCACTTGGTGAGTTTCGTACAACAGTAGCTATCAGACGAGTATGGAGATGGCTCCTTTCGAAGCGTTGTACGGAAAGAGGTGTTGATCCCCTCTTTATTAGAATGATATCTCCGAGGTTCCTGAGACTGGACCTGATATGACTAGAGATATGATTGAAAAAGTAAAGCTAATTCAAAAGAGAATGAAGGCAGCCCAAGACAGACAAGCCAATTATGCCAATGTCCGACGACGACTGTTGGTATTTGAGGCTGGTGACTGAGTATTTTTGAAAATTTCACCTTTCAGAGGAGTTGTCAGATTTGGCAAGAAAGAGAAATTGTCCCCACGATATATTGGTCCATATGAGATTTTTGAGAAGATAGGAGATCGTGCCTATCGATTCGAATTACCGCCTTCTTTATCTGGAATACACGATGTCTTTCATGTATCGTTATTGAGGAAATATCTCTCTGATGCGTCACATGTTATTCAGCCAGACGAAGCCGAACTGGACGAGACACTGAGTTATTTCGAGAAGCCGATTCAGATTCTTGATCGGAAGGAAAAACACCTCAGAATGAAGACTATTCCGTTTGTGAAATTTCAATGGAATCGTTATGATACTGAAGAAACTATTTGTAAAACAAAATCCGAGATGAGATAAAGATTCTAGAATTGTTTTATTGAGGTAAGTTTTCTGTTAGCCTTTGTATACATTTCTTCCTGGTTTGATATGATTCCCTATGATATGATCTGATTGCCTGGGATTTCGAGGACGAAATCATATCTAAGGGGGGGAGAAAAGTAATGCCCGAGATTTAATTGCTGTAATCAGACGTTGATTAATTGACAGAATTGAGGTTATAGGAACTCAAATGAAGAAGCAGGGCATCGTTACATATAAGCCAAGATGTTGGACCGAACATCTCGCGCCCGAGCGGTAGAAAAGAACCGCCCGAGCTCCAATGCACCATGAGTTTGGACATAATGTTTGGCGCCCGAGGGGTAGAATATTACCGCCCGAGCGCCAGGAGATGTTCAGCCGAGTATCTCGACAGAAACTTCCGCGCCCGAGCGGTAAAGATTAACCACCCGAGCGCCGAGCAAGCGCCCGGGCGGGAATTTATAACCGCCCGAGCGCCAACCAGATTGAGGAAAAGCTAACACGTTGCTTGGACATGCAACGTGTGAATATATATATGTATACAAACCTTCAGAATTCAGTAGAAAAGGAGGAGAGAAATCGAGAAGCCTCCAGAAACTCTTACGCCTTTATATTTCGATCCGTCCGTCTGATTTTGAATCCGACTTTGGTACTGTGTTCCTATCGACGCAGGCTTCAACTGGACGTAAGTTTTGCTACGTTTAAATATGATTTGAAATTATTGTATTGTCAGAATCTGATAGGATTCATATATGATGTTCTTGACATGTTAGACATCGTATAATCGAAACCGGACTGAAGAATAGATACCATATGGAATTGTTATGATTTTCAGAGTTGAGTTGATTGAGATTTGATATCAGAATTGAATTGTTATCAAATATGAGATGTTGGAATTGATATCTGACTGATATGGTAGTGCTGGATATATTGAAATTATGACATTATATTGTTGAAACAGAATTTGATTTAATTCTGATTATATCCAGTATTGATTGAGTGGTGTATTGATTCCATACCCTCAATATTGTTATTGTTAGATTGAGTATTGACAAGCTTTGAGTTCGAGACTTCGACAGAGTCTGAGTATCAGAAAGAAAGGTGTAGATTAATGTTGAGTTGGGATTGCACAACTCGAGTGAGGTTTGACTCGAGTTTCCCTAAATCACATACTTAGTTTATTGCATTAATATTTGTAACTGATGAGATTGATGTTTGTAGTCTATTGATTTATAGCCACTGCATGTATTGACTACTGATTGTTTAGTCATTGGCTGATTCGTCTAGTTATCGATTGATTCGTCTAAACTTTGGCTGATTCGCTTAATTACTGGCTGATTCGTCTAGTTATCGGCTGATTCGCTTAATTCTTGACTGATTCGTCAATTCTGCGGCTGTTTCGCCCAGACACTGGATATATGAATTATATCGATGCCGTTTAGGGTTGATTCATTCCTATCGACTGAGATTCGATATAATTATCAATATCCAGACATTGGGATCCCTAGGTTAGAGTTGAGTCGAGTCTGAGACGATGCGTTGTTTGAGTCGAGGCTGTGATGACTAGTTGATTTACAGTTTTATATCATTCATGTTTGTTGATTTGCTACATGTTAATGATAACTGTTATATGCCTTTGTATATGTGTCTATATGATTGTATGTTTACATTGTTTATACGGGGATTTATTCTCACCGGAGTTATCCGGCTGTTGTCTTGTTTTGTATGTGTGCATGACAACAGGTGGGGCTGGATCAGGGTCAAGAAGAAGATGAGAGAAGACAGTTAGCGTGGAGATCCGGACTTAGGAGTATATCTGTTATATTGCTTGAGATGTAGTGAAGAAACAGTAGCTATTATGATTTATGATTGTACAGGACTTGTACTTAGATCTGAATAGTGATCTTATAAATGAGATAGGACTTATTTCATATGCTGCGTACTCTCGTATTTTAAAAAAAAAATTAGACCCTGTTTATTTTAATTTATTAATTATTCCCAGAAAGTGATTAAGAACTGAATTAAGTTCGGGTCCCCACAACAGGTGGTATCAGAGCGATAGATCCTTTAGACTGAGATAGAAGCTAGTGAGCGGGGTAGATTGAGTTTTCTATCCTTGCTTGTGATTGCTAGCATGATTTAATGCTTTATATAATACATGTTACTTGACTTATCTGATTTGATTGTGTAATATGTATTATTGGGAACGAATTTGAACCGATTCTCGATCAGCAGTAAGATGATCGGAGGAGGGAACTGAAGTGAAACAGGTTTATTGGATTGGGGTACTAAACCATTTGATTATCAGATATGCCTCCTCGAAGAATACCAGAACTGGGTAGCACATCGAATCCTCCAATGGATGTGACAGCAACTCCGATGGAAACGTTATTGAAAAGGTTTCAGTCATTCAAACCACCGACTCTGAAGGGTACTGAGACATCAGTTGAATGTGAGAGTTGGTTAGATAACATTGAGATGTTGTTTGATTCACTGGATTACAGTGATGAGCGCCGAATTAAATTGATTGGGCACCAGTTGCTTGATGTTGCAAAGAACTGGTGGATTACGATGAAGAGGGCCTTGGAGCACCGAGGTACGACTATTACTTGGGATGTATTTAAAACTAAGTTTTATCAAAGATTTTTCCCAGTGTCGTACAGGAAAGACAAGGGGGCGGAGTTTGCTAATTTGAGACAAGGTCAGCTGAACATTGAAGAATATGTGACCAAGTTCTCTACCTTGTTGAAGTTTGCTCCCCATGTGGCTGGAAATGACGAAGCCGTTGCTGATCAGTTCATCAATGGCTTGAATCCCGATATATTTACATTGGTGAACACAGGGCGACCGAATAACTTTGCCGATGCCATGAATAGAGCAAAAGGCACTGAAGCGGGCCTGATAAGGCAGAGAGGAGCTGCAGATGTTCCTCCCGCACCGAGACCACAACAACCATCTCCCCGATTCGAGAGTGATAGTAGCAGTGGTGGAAAGAAAGATTTTCTGAAGGCTGGAGGAAAGCAGTTTAAGAAGTTTGGCGGCGGTTCTTCTAGCTCCAGTGGTTCCAAACAGAGTTACACCGGAGCTTACTGCGGAAATTGTGGAGGGAGACATTCCACTGAGCAATGCCAAGGAGTACTTGGTAGTTGGCACTTCTGCAAAGAACAGGGACATTTTGCCAGAGTGTGTCCACAGAAGGGTTCTCAAAGATCCCAGGGAGCCGAATCATCTGGATCAGCGGCACAGTGGAGTAGACGATCAGCTGCTGTTCATTCATTTCAGCCAGCACCATCTCAGTCACAGCAGAGGCCAGGAGGAAGTCAAACAGTTGGCCAGCCTCCTAGACAGCAGGCCGGAGTATTTGCTTTGACTGAGGAGCAGGCTCAGGAAGCACCAGATGATGATGTTGCAGGTAACTGTTCTTGATGTAGTTATCCTGCTTTTGTATTGATGAATACGGATGCTTCCCATACGTTTATTTTTCAACGATTTGCATTGAGTCATGCATTACCTGTTGAGTTTTTATCTACTGTAGTATATCTCTTTACTGGTTGGGGAGAGTTTTTATAGCAGTGAATTCTGTAAAATATCGTATACTACAATAGGATGAGAATGAGATTGAGTTAGATCGTCTGGTAGCTGGTATTGTACTAGTGTTGTCTGATTTTGGGATTGCATTACTGATATTGATATGCTGATCAAGTACAGAGCTACCCTAGATTAGTTCCAGAAGATGGTGAGAATCGGACCTGAGATGGCCAAAGGATGAATATTGTACGATAAGGATTCTAGATTGAGAATTCCTTTGATAATCTGTACTATCTATGATTCGATTATTACAGAAAGGAGCAGAGAGAATCCTTATGTATTCAGTTGATTTACTGAAGTTGAGTCTATCATTGGCTGATTTACCAATGATATGAAAGTTATTGATGTTTCCCCAGATAAGACTTTAGATTTGATTTCAGTCAGAGAGATTGATTTTAACCTTGACTTGATATCAGAAACTGTTGAAATGGTGAATCCTGGTGGAGACAGATTTCATTCAAGGTATGTTATATCTGAAGATGATGTATCTATTGATTTCAGCAGAATTAAACCGTAATTAGTTGGCCGAGATGGATATCAGTGTTAGATATTTGCGATTTTATGAGTTAGCAGATCAATACCGATGAGTGATGTTTTGAATCTGATTGAATATTGCTGTTATTCTGAATCCGTGTTCGAATCAGATAGTAGACAGTGGGGGAATTTATATTGTACAGTCCGACCCAGAGCTGATTTTGAAATATAAGCATCTCAGAAAGTTGATCAGAATGTACAGAACTAGATAGCGAGGGTTAGAGCAAGACTTCGATCCGAGTATCAGGTTCGTGACAATGTTCTGTATGTAAATAATTGTATTGTTGTGCCAAATGTTTCGGAGTTGAAACGATAGATACTATCAGAAGCGCACAACATTCGATTCAGTATTCATCCTGGTGGCAAGAAAATGTATAATGATTTGAAAAGACAGTTTTGGTGGGAAACAAATGAAAGCTGATATTGCTAAATTTGTAGCCAAATGTCTGAATTGCCAACAGGTGAAGGCTGAAAGAAAGAAACCCGGAGGATTGTTACAGAGTTTGTCCATTCCTGAATGGAAATGGGATCACATTTCCATGGATTTTGTAACGCAGTTACCATGTTCCTCCAGAGGTTGCGATGCGATTTGGGTTGTGATTGACAGATTGACCAAATCCGCATGCTTTATTCTGTACAAGATGACGTACAGACATGACTAGATGGCTAAGATTTATGTCAGAAAGGTAGTCAGACTGCATAGAGTGCCGAAGTCGATTGTAGCAGACCATGATCCTCGGTTTACATCGCACTTCTGGCAGAATTAACAGCAGATTTTGGATACGAAGTTACATTTTAGTACTGCATATCATCCATAGACCGATGGATAGTCTGAGCAGACGATCCAAACATTGGAAGATATGCTGAGAGCAGCAGTGCTTGATTTTAGCACTAGCTGGCAAGATATATTGCCACTTGGTGAGTTTCGTACAACAATAGCTATCAGACGAGTATGGAGATGGCTCCTTTCGAAGCGTTGTACGGAAAGAGGTGTCGATCCCCTCTTTATTAGAATGATATCTCTGAGGTTCCTGAGACTGGACCTGATATGACTAGAGATATGATTGAAAAAGTGAAGCTAATTCAAAAGAGAATGAAGGCAGCCCAAGACAGACAAGCCAATTATGCCAATGTCAGACGACGACTGTTGGTATTTGAGGCTGGTGACTGAGTATTTTTGAAAATTTCACCTTTCATAGGAGTTGTCAGATTTGGCAAGAAAGAGAAATTGTCTCCACGATATATTGGTCCATATGAGATTCTTGAGAAGATAGGAGATCGTGCCTATCGATTCGCATTACCGTCTTCTTTATCTAGAATACATGATGTCTTTCATGTATCGTTATTGAGGAAATATCTCTCTGATGCGTCACATGTTATTCAGCCATACGAAGCCGAACTGGACGAGACACTGAGTTATTTCGAGAAGCCGATTCAGATTCTTGATCGGAAGGAAAAACACCTTAGAATGAAGACTATTCCGTTTGTGAAATTTCAATGGAATCGTTATGATACTGAAGAAACTATTTGTAAAACAAAATCCGAGATGAGATAAAGATTCTAGAATTGTTTTATTGAGGTAAGTTTTCTGTTAGCCTTGGTATACATTTCTTCCTGGTTTGATATGATTCCCTATGATATGATCTGATTGCCTGGGATTTCGAAGACGAAATCATATCTAAGGGGGGGAGAAATGTAATGCCCGAGATTTAATTGCATTAATCAGACGTTGATTAATTGACAGAATTGAGGTTATAGGAACTCAAATGAAGAAGCAGGGCATCGTTACATATAAGCCAAGATGTTGGACCGAACATCTCGCGCCCGGGCGGTAGAAAAGAACCGCCCGAGCGCCAATGCACCATGAGTTTGGACAGAATGTTTGGCGCCCGAGCGGTAGAATATTACCGCCCGAGTGCCAGGAGATGTTCAGCCGAGTATCACGACAGAAACTTCCGCACCCGAGCGGTAAAGATTAACCGCCCGAGCGCCGAGCAAGCGCCCGGGCGGGAATTTATAACCGCCCGAGCGCCAACCAGATTGAGGAAAAGCTAACACGTTGCTTGGACATGCAACGCGTGAATATATATATGTATACAAACCTTCAGAATTCAGTAGAAAAGGAGGAGAGAAATCGAGAAGCCTCCAGAAATTCTAACGCCTTTATATTTCGATCCGTCCGTCTGATTTTGAATCCGAATTTGGTACTGTGTTCCTATCGACGCAGGCTTCAACTGGACGTAAGTTTTGCTACGTTTAAATATGATTTGAAATTATTGTATTGTCAGAATCTGATAGGATTCATATATGATGTTCTTGACATGTTAGACATCGTATAATCGAAACCGGACTGAAGAATAGATACCATATGGAATTGTTATGATTTTCAGAGTTGAGTTGATTGAGATTTGATATCAGAATTGAATTGTTATCAAATATGAGATGTTGGAATTGATATCTGACTGATACGGTAGTGCTGGATATATTGAAATTATGACATTATATTGTTGAAACAGAATTTGATTTAATTCTGATTATATCCAGTATTGATTGAGTGGTGTATTGATTCCATACCCTCAATATTGTTATTGTCAGATTGAGTACTGACAGGCTTTGTGTTCGAGACTTCGACAGAGTCTGAGTATCAGAAAGAAAGGTGTAGATTAATGTTGAGTTTGGATTGCACAACTCGAGTGAGGTTTGACTCGAGTTTCTCTAAATCACATACTTAGTTTATTGCATTAATATTTGTAACTGATGAGATTGATGTTTGTAGTCTATTGATTTATAGCCACTGCATGTATTGACTACTGATTGTTTAGTCATTGGCTGATTCGTCTAGTTATCGACTGATTCGTCTAAACTTTGGCTGATTCACTTAATTACTGGCTGATTCGTCTAGTTATCGGTTGCTTCGCTTAATTCTTGACTGATTCGTCAATTCTGCGGCTGTTTCGGCCAGACACTGGATATATGAATTATATCGATGCCGTTTAGGGTTGATTCATTCCTATCGACTGAGATTCGATATAATTATCAATATCCAGACATTGGGATCCCTAGGTTAGAGTGGAGTCGAGTCGAGTCTGAGACGACGCGTTGTTTGAGTCGAGGCTGTGATGACTAGTTGATTTACAGTTTTATATCATTCATGTTTGTTGATTTGCTACATGGTAATGATAACTATTATATGCCTTTGTATATGTTTCTATATGATTGCATGTTTACATTGTTTATACTGGGATTTATTCTCACCGGAGTTATCCGGCTGTTGTCTTGTTTTGTATGTGTGCATGACAACAGGTGGGGCTGGATCAGGGTCAAGAAGAAGATGAGAGAAGACAGTTAGCGTGGAGATCCGGACTTAGGAGTATATCTGTTATATTACTTGAGATGTAGTGAAGAAACAGTAGCTATTATGATTTATGATTGTACAGGACTTGTACTTAGATCTGAATAGTGATCTTGTAAATGAGATAGGACTTATTTCATATGCTGCGTACTCTCGTATTTTAAAAAAAAATTAGACCCTGTTTATCTTAATTTATTAATTATTCCCAGAAAGTGATTAAGAACTGAATTAAGTTCGGGTCCCTACATGATTAATTTTTATATAAGAAGAGGTTTAAAAAAAAAAAACTTAGGGAGATATATATATATATATATATATTGTTTTTGGTTATATTATAATATAGATTTTAGATGGATGTATTTGGCCTTTTTTTTTTGTTATTTTTATAGATTACTTATGGAACATTTAGATTTAATAATGCACCAAATATTTAATATTTAACTTTAATATAATAATATGGGCAGTCAATACATATACATTGCGTGGCATAATTGAAAATTGTTAGATAAATCATGTATCTAAATATAATGGATGTGAAATATATCGTCTAAAAAGAATAAAATAAAGTCTCTATCAATAGAGTTAATGATTTTTGACAGAATGCATTTGATAACGATATCGATCATTTTTCGAACTGTGAACATGAATTAACTGATCTTCCGAAACTGTTCAGTTATGGGACTATGCAGTTGAGGAGTGTTTAAAATATTTGATATATACTACTCATATCAAGAATGTGCATTTTCGGTAGCTCATCACATAAGAACTCCAAAATTAAGCGTGCTTGACTTGCGGCAATTTTGGGTGGTGACCCCTGAGAAATTTCCTAGGGTGCGTGTGAGTGAGGACATAAGCACGCTGAAAAGACTCGTCTTGGTACAGTGAGGACAGTCGTCGAATTTGGAGTATTACAGTGAAAATGTGGTTGAAATAATGAAATAATGATTCATTCGTACAATAGAATTTACTATTAGTTGATAAAGTTAAAATAAATGCATAATAATTATTGCAAATTATAGAATAAATCCTCCATCCAAAAATAATGGATGTAAAATCCACCGTCTAAAAAGAATAAAATAAAGTCTATATCAACAGAGTTAATGATTTTTGACATATTGCATTTGATAATGATATCGATCATTTTTCGGACCGAGGAAATGTGGTTGAAATAATGATTCATTGATATAATACAATTTGCTATTAGTTGATAAAGTTAAAATAAATAATACAATTTACTATTAGTTGACAAAGTTAAAGTAAAATGCATAATAATTATTGCAAATTATGGGACAAATACTCTATCCAAATATTAGTTGACAAAGTTAAAGTAAAATGCATAATAAATAATACAATTTACCACCTCGGCTGCCGGACCGCCGCCGGATCGTCGGACCGCCGTCGCACAGCCATCGTCTTACCACCGTCGCCGTACCACCGCCGGACCGCGCCGCCCATCGGCCGCCGACCATCTCTGTCGTCGGACCACCGCCGGAATGCCGGACCGCCGCCGCCGAAGTGGAAGAAGAAAAAGAAAGAAGAAAGGACAATTTTGTCTTTTAAAAGAAAATTCTAAATTATCCTACACTTAAAAATCTTACCAAACAGAATACTATTTTACACCATATGTTAAATTTCTACGACAATCATTTTTTTATCATTTACATACTAATAATTAGTTTATTTTATCCTCCAACCAAACACAACCTTAGTATATTACGTTGTAATAATTGAGTTGGATTACCGGAAATTATCATGCTTTAGGTATAATGATTTACGTAGTATATATATATTGTGTTTCTTGTTTTTAATTACTCCATTTTTTAGACTATGTCACAGGTCATTTTAGTTTGTAAATACTTTATAAATTAACCTAACAAAGAAAAATCGAGTATGATTATGGAATTACTTGAAAAAGTAATAATTATATTTTACGAGGACAAAAAGAAAAGGAGTGTGGTTGTACTGGACAACAGGGGTCAACGGATTCGTGGCATAAAGTGAGAGCTGGTCCCCTAAATATTTCCCGACTTTTCCCGTTGAAAATATGAAAAATATTTGTGTTGAAAATTATAATGTTGAATGTTGAAAATTAGGTAAAATTAAGTGTTGAATATTGAAAATTAGTGTGTGATGATGTATATAATGATGAAATTGTTTTTGGATTGTTTTCCAAAAAAATCCTATAAATAGGTCTCCATTTGTAAAGATTTGATACAATTGAGTAGAGAGAAAAATATTATAAAGTGTGTAGTTAGGTAAATTTTGAGGGGGGATGGGTTTTGCTGCTTTCCTTTTTTTTCCTTTTAATTAATTTTTTTTTCAGCTTTTCAATGATTTTTTACAATGCGGAAAAAATAGATAAAATCAATGTTAGAATATTTAGGTTGGATAAATATTAGAGGAGGGAAAATATTTTCCCTCCATATAAAAAATGACATTATAATCTAATATGTTTTTTTTATTTTACATATTATTAATTTTTTACAAGTGTCATAATTAATTATTTATTACAATATTTAATTAAAAATGTCTACAGAAAAGTGTCACAATAGCCATTTATTGTTGTAGTGAATGGTTCATAACTTCTTAATTTTGAATTATGTATTTAATGGGTCATACTTTAAAAGGGGAGATAGGGCCGAGCAATCTCAAAACAATATTAACATTTTCACGATTAAGTTTGAAATTTCTTGTGAAAAATAAATTAATTGTTTCTCAAATTATTTAATTATTTCAAAGAGCTTATTCTATATATAAGTTAATATAAGTATTGTAAACATATATTTGACCGTGTTAGTAAGTAGAGTTGGTGAGGGTTTGATTAATTAGTAAGTGCTTATACATTATCGAACGTTCGATTCTTCGTATCAATATTTTCGTCTGTTGCACAAAGTTCGTGAAATGCTGACAACTATATTAGTTCAAGGATTTTGCGTACGGAAAATTAACGATCACGTATTCTATCGTCATAAAAAAAATAGATGTTTTAAAAATCATTTTACGGCAGGTCTATTATGTAAAAAATCATATTAATTTAACTATTTACGAACAAAAATTCAGTATTTCCCGATAATGAATCAGTTTAAATGCTTGCTCCTGTCCTTTTTAGAGAAGTAGTGGTCCCGAAAAACCAAATAATGCTATTGGAGTTAAATTTTAATTATTCCTATTACGAAATAAATTAAATGCAAAACTACCAAAAAAAAAGAAAAAATTAATTGTAGGACAATAAAATCTTTTTATACTAAATATTCATGTACATTCTTAGGTATCCACACGTTTTTGGTTAAGAAGATAAATTTAATCCAAAATATAAATATTGGAAACGATGATAAATTTATTTTACATGATAAAATGGCATACCCATATTATTTGAATTGTTATGCTTTTCAACGTTAACTCTCTCATTCACGTGCATACTCAGGCATTCTTCCAAAGAAATTAAGTATAGAAATTAAGTATATACTCCAGTGTTCGAGTTGATAGAGTAAATGAACGTATTCAATGATCAGATGTTCGATTTTCATTACCAACATTTTCTCGAGCTAGCATATGGGGCTCTCGACTCTCGCAGCGGAAACGTGATTTGAAAAATGACGACGAACCGGGCCCAAGAATAAATTTTTTCAAAAAAATACTTGATATTAATTTTATATAATATCAAAATAAAATACCAAATAATTTATAGTAGTCGAGAAACCACAATCATATGACTTTACCCATCAAATTTTAAATATTTTACAAATATAATTTTACTAAATTTTTTTAAAGGACTAGACGTGCATAAGCAGCTAGAAATTTGAATCAGTTGCATTCCTCTAGAGAAACTAGGGCAGGACCTTTTATATAAGGTAACCACACATATATCTGGAAGCCTAATCACATCCTCACCTGATCACCAACAAAACATATAAGGTAACCACCTTCGAAGAGGTAAGCAATAGCCCAGCATGATAATAAAACCGAAAGAAAAACAACATGCAATATATATATATATATATATATGAATGCAATCTATGATCAAGGTATATCATGATATCCACATGCATGAGTAATCAGAATAATGGAAGCTTCACAAACAGCTCGAGCAATAGACAAGACTTGACTACACTCTCGTAGAGACCACTCCTTCGCCAGTCTATTATCATGTGTCTGTTAGCTCGTCAGGAACTAAAGACATATTGCGCCTTATCGACCTACAACATCTATTTCCAGCTAATTAATCCCAGCTTCGTACAATCTCGACAATCACCTCGATCATACACACAATATCAATCATCAATGAGATCAAGACTCAAAATGTAATGCAATGTCGTGTCATGCATCGATGCTATATATATGCATAAAATATGTATGTTCAACTCATTCCGTTAAACACTAGAAAACTTAGCATGTATGTAACATTTGGTCTTATCTCAATAAATATCAGTCCCAAAGTTCAAAATATTCAATAAATATATCCTAAAATAAAACGACTCTTTAATCAAATCCTTTTTAACAAATCTACTATCCAAAAGATACGTATCAAATTCACTTGATATTCATAATCCTTTTTAAGGGATTTATTCATATGTCCAAATTCATATGAAGAAAATTAGAGAAAATCAAAGTGGTAGAAATTACAAGTTATATGGATAATATAGAATGTTTAACCAACTCACCAAATATGTAATATTAAATTTTAACTTTAGTATAGTACTTAGCCGTCAATACACACACATTGCATGAGAATAATAGTATATACATAAAATGATATAATATTTTTTAAATTGTGTATAAATAGTTTAATTTGAAATGAAAGAAAATTTATATAAATATATAACTCTATAAATATATCTTATGAAATATTAATTATTTTTATATAAGAAGAGATTAAAAATAAAATAAAAAAACTTATGGAGAATAAAGGTGATAGAAATTGGAATGTATAAGGATATTTATAGATGCTTTCATCAAAAAATCAAAATAATTAATATATGAGTTTAATTTATATATATATATTGTTATTGCTTATATTATAATATATGTAATATTAAATTTTAATTTTAGTATAGTACTTAGCCGTCAATACACACACATTGCATGAGAATAATAGTTATATACATAAAATAATATAATATTTTTTAAATTGTGTTTAATTAATTTAATTTGAAATGAAAGAAAATTTATATAAATATTAAATATATAACTCTATAGATATATCATATGTAGTATTGATTAATTTTTATATAAGAAGAGATTAAAAAAAAAAAAACTTAGGGAGATATATATATATATATATATATATATATATATTGTTATTGGTTATATTATAATATAGATTTTAGATGGATGTATTTGGGCTTTTTTTTAGTTATTTTTATAGATTATTTATGGAACATTTAGATTTAATAATGCACCAAATATTTAATATTTAACTTTAATATAATAACATGGGCAGTCAATACATTTACATCATAATTGCAAATTGTTAGACAAATCATGCATCTAAATATAATGGATGTGAAATATATCGTCTAAAAAGAATAAAATAAAGTATCTATCAATAGAGTTAATGATTTTTGACAGAATATATTTGATAACGATATCGATCATTTTTCGAACTGTGAACATGAATTAACCGATCTTCCGAAACTGTTCAGTTATGGGACTATGCAGTTGAGGAGTGTTTAAAATATTTGATATGTACTACTCATATCAAGAATGTGCATTTTCGGTAGCTCATCACATAAGAACTCCAAAGTTAAGCGAGCTTGACTTGCGGCAATTTTGGGTGGTGACCCCTGAGAAATTTCCTAGGGTGCGTGTGAGTGAGGACATAAGCACGCTGAAAAGACTCGTCTTGGTACAGTGAGGACAGTCGTCGAATTTGGAGTATTACAATGGAAATGTGGTTGAAATAATGAAATAATGAAATAATGATTCATTTGTACAATAGAACTTACTATTAGTTGATAAAGTTAAAATAAATAATATAATTTACTATTAGTTGATAAAGTTAAAATAAATGCATAATAATTATTGCAAATT
The DNA here is from genome assembly GCF_025594145.1 of Primulina tabacum. NCBI lineage: Eukaryota > Viridiplantae > Streptophyta > Magnoliopsida > Lamiales > Gesneriaceae > Primulina > Primulina tabacum. Next base: position 10,519,812 of record NC_134561.1, read on the forward strand.
ATAGAATAAATCCTCCATCCAAAAATAATGGATGTAAAATCCACCGTCTAAAAAGAATAAAATAAAGTCTATATCAACAGAGTTAATGATTTTTGACATATTGCATTTGATCATGATATCGATCATTTTTCGGACAGAGAAAATGTGGTTGAAATAATGATTCATTGGTACAATACAATTTGCTATTAGTTGATAAAGTTAAAATAAATAATACAATTTACTATTAGTTGACAAAGTTAAAGTTAAATGCATAATAATTATTGCAAATTATGGGACAAATACTCTATCCAAAAATCATATGACTAAAATCTAAAATTTATCAACTTACAAAAACAAAATACTTATTTTTCTGATCGTGGATCCATATCTCCCTTCTAGAGGATGTACAAATCTATATTGAAACTCGCAGGTGCGAGCTACAATTCATGGAAGCAAATTGATGTCGTCATCTGGATAGATGATTTTATGCTACACGGGTGGAAATCACCTGGTGCATTTTTGCAGTCGATCATATCGCGTGCAAACAAAACGATCATCTTATTCAAATACACCGAGAGTGTTTCTCCCGGTATAGCATAGAATCTCCCCATCTTGTTTTATACAACTCAGGTCCTAATTCATGAAAGTAAATTGATGTAAAATTTCCTATAATTAATATCTTGGAAGATGGCTTGTTGTCTTATCATGTTTTCTGTCTCAAGTGTTTCTCGAGTGGGTTTCCGTTTTATTGTAGAAAAAGATATGGAAATGAAGATAGACTTTTTATTAGTACCAGGATTTCTTTGCCAAGACCTATATGTCCAGAAGGTCTTGTATTCGAATCCTGAGAAGGTAAAAGCTCAAGTGCCTAGGTTGGGAAAGGTCCTATGAGTAATGATCGCGGGAGAGTGATGTCGGTCATTACAGATATAGTTAAAAATAAAAATATATATGTATAAAAAAAGAAAAAAGTCAGTAAAACCCATGTTAAAAGATGAGTTTCGGTAAACTCTTACACTACAAGAATAATTATTGTTAAAATAATAATTTATCTATAAATGTACACATGATACGGTGTGAAGTACAAGAAAATACCAAAGGATACTTGAAGATTTAGAGCACAAAATCAACAAAGATTAAAACTTGAAAAGATTGTCAAAACACACCATAAATGTAATCTTTTATGATATTTTGTATGTTATATTAATATATTCATGCTAAATACATAAAATAATTATGATAATATTTTATGAGACATTTAAATAACAAAAAATATAAGGTAATTGTTAAAGTAGATGTCCTACAAGCCAACGGTTGGCTAGAGAATTTATTGACTCAAGTGTAATAAACAATATTTTATTTTAAAATAATTTAACTTTTCATGGTTTGTTATTTCTTTTTCTGTATATCCAAGTGAAAAACATAGATAAAGACCTTGATTATACTTTAATACAAATGAATCGTAATTCGATGTTGAAACTCATTTATAAACATTGTATAATCTAAATTCGTTCCTAGTCGATTCAGCCGCCTAAAACAAGGTTAAAGGCCGCTTCAGCTCGAGACTAGCATCTGTGATGTTGTGTACGGCGTTTCTTGGTAAGGGAAAAGAGATGTACAAACATACAGATGGGTAGTCATATGATGATTATACCGAACAACCCTCCCTCGGACTTTCTAAGTGGTTATCATTCATCGAGAGGATAACTCCGTGGTTATGATTGTACACAATTAGTCCTTACGATCCGGGACAACACTGAGGCTCTATATGCTAGGGCTGTGCTTTAACTCGTTTACCGACTCCAGGAGAGTCATCAGGTGGTGAGATTGGGTACAATTGCGACACATGTAGGAGCCAGTGCATTGTAGTCAGGAATTCACCGCTCACCTACGGGTATGGATATCCTATGTGATCTGATGAAATAATAGTGCATGGAATCTCTGGCAAGAGTATGAGATATACGTTGGAGAAGGAGTTCTCCACTTGTACATGCGATGCCACTATTTATTCTCAAAGATGTGTCACAAAGTTATCGAATTATTATGCAATCCTCGATGAACCAATGGTTGCAGATTCGATCGGGATATATGAGATGAAGGGACCGTACTGTACGTTAATCATAATCGACTGGTTCTTGCAGGCATTATCAGTGATACCTAGGGAATCATGGGACGATGCTACTAGACGCTCTTACCATGATTCGATGGGTTTAATCAGAAAATGGTTTCTGACATTCTCATGATCAATGGTTGATACATAGAATGGGGCAAATTAGGGTAAGCCCGAATAAAATATTATGTCCTGAATCACAAAGAGTTTTGAACCAACAATTGAGGGCCACACAAGCACTGCTTTACTTGTTCCCGTTGAGATAATAAATTCAATGAGTTGAATTTATAAGAAATAATTTTGATATGATCAATCGATAAGCTTATAAATAAATTTTATAAAAGATTATAGAAATTTTTGAGAGCATGACTGCTAAAATAGTCAAAGGGAGTGCACATGCCTTATTTACACATTGGTGATCTCGAAATTAAAGTGTGCATCATAATAACAAACAAGTTGAAATTGTTACATCGATGATATTGGATCGTCGATCGGGATTATGATGAGATTAATGTAATGAGAGCATGGATCATGAACTTGTAAGAGTATAAGCCCATCATGCAAATTCATTAAAGTTCAAACGAGCTTTATTAATTAATTATATTTTAATTGAATTAAAATATAGTCCATTAAGTTTTTATGAAATATGATATTGATTTATGTAATATGAAAAATATTCATGATACCAAAATTTAAAACTTGCACACAAATCAAAATAAATTAATGCATGATATTCTTGAAAAGATATATGCATAAAATCGAGATTGGCAAAAATTTGGCATGCAATTTTAGAATCTTTAATTAACTTAATTAATTAGATTAATTAAGGACATGAAAGATTAGAAATAATAATAAGAATTTTGATTCTTATATATAATATATTGCATCCGAAAGTTTTGGAAAGTAAGAAGAATATGGAATGAAATTAGAATCTATAATTGACTTAGTTAATATGATTAATTAAGTTAAGGATGAATTAGAAAATTAATAAGGATTTTCTATTCTTATTTTGATATGATTCATTCGAAGGTTTTCTAGGATTTTTGGCAAGAAAACTTTCGGCTATTCCCATGATTCAAAAGCTGCTCTCGAAATTTCTTTCATTTTTGCAAGAAAGATTCGGCTTATTGTATTGAGTCGATTTCTTCTTCGTGTTCTATCTCTATACAAAAGTTCTTCTAAATTTCTAGTGCAATTTAGAAGAAGAACAAATATTCCAGTCGTGGATCGGATTAGAAGATTGAAGAATGTTACTAGGGATTTACAACAAGAGCTACGTCCGCTGATACTGGAGTAGTTGGAGCCAAGTGAAAATTAATAACTAAGGTATAATTTTAAAACTCTCTATGAATGTTTTATTTATTTAAATCATACGAGTGCTCAAACAAATATTTTGTTTGTCAAAATAAAATAAAAATTTTAAACTTCCGCTGCGTTTTGGGCACGAGAGAAACCGAGATCCCGCAGTGGTATCAGAGCCAGGTTCTTTATAGCGTATGGTATTAAATTGTAACGCCCCAGATTCGACGACTGTCCTCACTGTACCAAGACGAGTATTTCCAGCGTGCTTATGTCCTCACTCACACGCACTATAGGAAACTTCCCAGAAGGTCACCCATCCCAAAATTGCCCCTAGTCAAGCACGCTTAACTTTGCAGTTCTTATGTTATGAGCTATCGAAAAGACGATGCACCTTCGTGATATGAGTAGTACAAATCAAATTTTTTAAGCCTCTTCAACTGTAAAGTGCATTACTGTGGGGACCCGGACGTTAATCATATTCTTAGTCATCATTGGGACAATTTAATCAATTATAATAAACATGACATAATTCTTTTTTTTTTAAATACAATATTAAATGCGGAACGTAATGGAATTCATTCTAGTATACATGTCAGTATTAAAGTACAAGTCTTGTACTATATACAATCATTCAAACTAAGGTTTAATAACTAAATATCAAGTGTCCAAACCCTATCTCTAATCAAGTCCGTAGTCTCCACTCTAATCACGATCTCTCTTTATCTCCTCGACCCCGATCCTGTCCCACCTGTTGCCATGCACACATACAAACACGACAACAGCCGGATAATTCCGGTGAGAATATAATCCCAGTATAAATCAATGAACATGCAATCATATAATCAATATAAAGCATGAAACAAATATCAGATATATATATCAAGTATGAAACATAATTAATATCAAACTATCAATTATCCTCGTGACTCCACGACTCAGACTAGACTCAATCCTAGTCTAGGGATCCCGGTTTCCAGACGTTGGTATTCATATATCGACCAACAGTAATAGAAGAAACTCCGCTTCTATCCACGTCGATATAACCAAACATCCGGTGTCTTGACCTATCCGTGACAGACTGTGGCACTATCGCCAATACACTATCTTGTGACATCGTGCAATGTGTCCGTGGCGATCCCACCACATTCAGGCACTTCTGTCACAAGATCACTCGTCTAATACTCATCTAATACATGCTCCTATAAATCAATAGAACAGCATATAAAATCAAATCAATGCATATAACAACAATAAGTATGTGATTTAGGGAAACTCATGTATATCCTACTTGAGTCGATCTCCCAATACCACATTGACTTATACCTTTCTTTTATTGAAATTCTGATGTCGTTTCTGTCTAGAATTCAAAGTCTGTCAACCCTCAATCTGGCAATGACAATATCAATAGTACCATATCAATAATGTCAAAGAATTACTAAAGGCTATTGATGAACAATTTCAGTCTTCAGATAAGGCACTTGCCAGTACCCTAATTATGGAATTCTCTTCATTAAGGCTCACCAGTGTGAGAGGTGTACGAGAGCACATCATGAAAATGCGGGACATAGCGGCTCGACTCAAGGCACTTGAAGTGGAAATGTCTGAGACTTTTCTTGTGCACTACATTTTATGCACTCTTCCACAACAATATGGACCCTTCAAAATTTCCTACAATACACATAAGGATAAATGGTCGATTAATGAATTAATGACCATGTGTGTTCAAGAGGAAGGAAGGTTGTTGATGGAAACAAGTGATAATGTCTTTATGACCACACAAGGAAAGTATAAAAAGCAAGCCAAAGTCAAGGGAAAAGAGAAAGGAATAATTCCACCCCAACCTGACATCAAGAAAGAATCCAAGTGTTTTTTCTGTAAAAAGACGGGACACATTAAGAAGGATTGCAATAAATTTAAGGACTGGCTTGAAAAGAAAGGTATTCCTACTTCATTTGTCTGTTATGAATCTAATATGGTTGATATGATTTATAACATATGGTGGATTGATTCTGGTTCTACAATCCATGTTACAAATACCTTGCAGGGTATGAAAAACCTAAGGAAGCCAATATAAAATGAACGGAGCATCTATTCAGGAAACAAGATGTCTTCGCATGTGGAAGCTATTGGGACTTGCTGCCTAGTGTTGACTAATGGTTATATTTTAAAATTGGAAAAGACTTTTTATGTTCCTAGTTTTTCTAGGAATTTAATTTCAGTTTCAAAACTTGTACCCCTTGGTTATTCATTTCAGTTTTTGGATAAATCAATAAATTTGTTTTATAAATCAAATCTTATTGGAAATGGTACAATGGTTGATAGTCTTTTCTCTATTTCGTTTCAAAATAATAACACCACTATGCATGTTCAAGGAGGTATTAAAAGATGTGTTATAAATGAAGATTCCTCTATACTATGTCATCGGAGATTGGGACACATCTCTATTGAAAGAATTAAAAGATTAGTAAATGATGGAGTACTCAGTACTTTATATTTTACTGATTTTGAGACTTGTGTTGACTGTATTAAGGGAAAACAGACCAATAAATCTAAAAAAGGTGCCAAGAGGAGTACAGAAATATTAAAAATCATACATTCAGATATTTGTTGTCCAGATATGGACATGCAAAGTCCGAAATACTTCATCTCCTTCATTGATGATTATTCACGATACATGTATATCTACATGCTTCATAATAAAAACGAAGCACTTGAAACCTTTAAGGTTTTTAAGGCTGAAGTGGAGAAGCAATGTGGAAAACATATTAAGATCGTGAGAACTGATAGAGGTGGAGAATATTACGGTAGATACACTGAGAATGGACAGGCACCTGGTCCGTTTGCGAAGTTTCTCCAGGAACATCGGATTGTTGCCCAATATACTATGCCTGGTTCTCCGGACCAAAATGGCGTAGCTGAGAGGAGAAACCGAACATTATTGGACATGGTGAGGAGCATGTTTAGTAGCTCCAAACTTCCTAAATCCTTGTGTACTGAAGCTCTTAAGACAGCTGTGTATATATTAAACCGAGTTCCAACTAAGGTTGTCCCAAAGACGCCATTTGAGTTATTTAAAGGTTGGAAACCGAGTTTGCAACATATACGCGTTTGGGGTTGTCCTTCTGAAATAAGAGTTTACAACCCACATGAAAAGAAACTGGTTCTAAGAACTATAAGTGGATATTTCATTGGTTATGCCGAAAAATCCAAAGGGTACAGATTCTATTGTCCATCTCACAACACTAGAATTATGGAATCAAGAAATGCAAAATTTCTTGAAAATGATTTGATTAGTGGGAGTGATCATTCGAAAGACATAGTTCTTGAGAATGATCACATTAATGAACAACCTTCTTATTCAAATGACAGATTGGTTGTTATTCACACCCCTCAAGACCAAATGGGTGTTAGACAACCAGTTACTGAAGTTCCACAAATTGCTGATGAATATCCAGTAGATCAAGTTGTTAATGAAGAACAACAAGAAATTGTTGATCAACCAAACAACCTTAGGAGATCGACTAGAATAAGAAGATCAGCTATATCTAGTGATTATGTTTGTATTTACAAGAATCGGATTTTAACATCGGAGCCGAAAATGATCCTGAAACGTTTTCACAAGCCTTGAGTTGTAATGAGTCAAAATTATGGTTTAATGCTATGAAAGAAGAGATGAATTCTATGGCAGTTAATGGAGTCTGGGATCTTGTTCAGTTTCCTGATGGTGTAAAAGCCATTGGATGTAAATGGGTCTTCAAAACAAAGAAAGACTCATTAGGCAACATTGAAAGGTATAAAGCAAGACTCGTTGCTAAAGGATTCACTCAGCAGGAAGGAATCGATTATAAGGAGACTTTTTCTCCTGTATCTAAGAAAGATTCTCTTCGTATCATTCTAGCATTAGTTGCACATTTTGACTTAGATTTGCAACAAATGGATGTGAAAACAGCTTTTCTCAATGGAGAACTAGAGGAAGATGTTTATATGAAACAACCTGAAGGATTCTTCTCTAGTAATGGTGAGCAATTGGTTTGTAAGCTTAAGAAATCTATATCAAGCTTCCCGTCAATGGTATTCAAAATTTCATGATGTTATCTCTTCATTCGGATTCGTTGAGAACCCCATGGATCAATGTATATACCAGAAGGTCAGTGGGAGCAAGATTTGTTTTCTTATTCTATATGTGGATGATATATTACTTGCAACCAATGATAAGTGTCTGTTATATGAGGTGAAACAATTCCTCTCTAAAAACTTTGATATGAAGGATATGGGTGATGCATCTTATGTCATTGGCATTAAGATACATAGAGATAGAAATAGAGGTATTCTAGGTCTGTCTCAAGAAAGCTATATTAACAAAGTTTTAGTGAGATATCGGATGAAAGATTGTTCACCAAGTAGAGCTCCCATTGTGAAAGGCGATAAATTCAAATTGAGCCAATGCTCAAAGAATGATCTAGAGCGGGAACAAATGAAAAACATTCCTTATGCTTCTGCTGTCGGAAGCTTGATGTGTGCTCAGGTTTGCACTAGACCTGATATGGCATTTGTTATTGGGATGTTGGGAAGGTATCAGAGTAATCCAGGTTTAGACCATTGGAAAGCTGCAAAGAAAGTCATGAGGTACCTTCAAGGGACCAAAGATTATATGCTTATGTTGAGACGAACTGTGAATTTGGAAGTAATTGGCTACTCTGATTCAGACTACGCTGGCTGCATTGATTCAAGAAAATCCACTTCAGGATATATTTTCATGCTAGTTGGTGGAGCTGTATCTTGGAGAAGTGCAAAGCAGACATTGACTGCTACTTCCACTATGGAAGCTGAGTTCGTATCTTGTTTTGAGGCAACCTCACATGGTGTATGGTTGAAGAGTTTCATTTCGGGGCTTAGAATTATGGATTCTATATCTAGGCCATTAAAAATATATTGTGACAATTCAGCTGCTGTTTTTATGGCTAAAAATAACAAAAGTGGTAGTCGAAGCAAGCACATCGACATTAAGTATTTAGCCATACGAGAACGTGTAAAAGATAAGAAGTTACTTATCGAACACATTAGCACTGAATTGATGATTGCAGATCCTTTGACTAAAGGCATGCCACCATTGAAATTCAAGGATCATACAGAAAGAATGAGACTTGGTTCTTTTATGTAATTTTGTTGTAAAAAACAAAATTAATGAAACTCATTAAGTTATGATATTTTTCATATTCAGTTATGTACATATTCAGTTATCATGAAAAATAAAAATAAAGTTGGACCTCGAATAAACATAGGGTTTATTCATTAAGTTATTTGAGAGATATAATACATTGTGATATATGGAAGATAATAATCGTTTTTAGATGACCTATCGCCATGATTCATGTATTTTAATTTCTCCTATGATAAATGAGATATACGGGTCAAGTGGGAGAATGTAAGAAAATTGTGACCCGTAAAATAAACGTGTTGAAAATGACGACGGTCATTGCCAACAATTGTTGAAAAAATTTGAACACGGCAGCCTCAAATTTTGAAAATTGAGATGCGTATACAAATTTGGTTTGAATCTCGAGCTCCCAAAAACACTCGGTGATTGTATGAGTGTGCCTATAAATACCGAAGGCGTTGAGGTCCCTAAACACACAATCTCATACAGAAAATACACCATCTAAAGGAGTATTGAAGTGTTTAGAAGGCTTCAATCGAAAAGAAATCAGAAAGGCAGAGAAATCAAAATTTTCAATGGCCGGAGGTAACACTCGATTTAAGCTTTCACATATATTTTTTCATGTTCATGTATACGTAAAAAGCATGATTTTGAGAAAAATCTCTAACACATCATCCTAGGACCCTGGTGGACCACCTAGCCCCCAGCCCCAAACCGAGCCATAACCCCTAGAACTCTTGGCCACCCCAGATTCCTGCGCGTGAAGAGTCCCTTCACGCAGAGACTCTTCCAGCCTGCTTAGCGCGAGCCCTAGCCCCCTACGTCTCTACCAGGCCCTCTACTCTGACCCTACTTGAGCCCCAGCCAGCCCTGGCCAAGCCCCCAAGTCCCATGTAAAGCCACCGAGTTCTTAACTTGAACAACAAACACAACTCACGTTCCTTCTCGCTGCCCACGGTTCCAGCTAATTTTTATTTCTTGTGCAGCTATTTTGGGGTGTTCTAGGACCCCTAAACTTGTGTATAAACATGCTTAATCATATCCTAATTCATGGCAGCCCCTTAAACATCATATAAACATGATTTTGGATGAAATATCAAGAGTTCAAACCATGGGGATGCATAGTTGCGAAAATATTATGATGTGGCTTGTTTTTCATGCAAAACGATTTTAAATAATTACTATGGTGTGAATGATGAGTAAAAGGAGAATATGGCGTGCCTTTGCGTATTTTACGTACGAAAAACCGTTGACGATTGCGAAGAACGGCGACGACAACCTTGGCTTGATTTTCCTAGAAATTATTGATGCTTTCCTTGGTTTTTTCTTCTCAAAATATGGTATGTGCTGTGTCGTGTACTTGGAGAATTGGTGTGCAATTTCTGAAAGTGGCCGTGTATTTTGTGTTGTAAATTGGGGAGGGTTTAATATATAATATACTAATTAATTTACTAATCAAGGCTTAGGCCCAACAAGCCTACCAATTAGGCCCATTAGTTTTTATTAGAATTTAATTAAAATATTAAAATAGTTTTGGTAAAATAAGTTTGTGAACTTATTAGCCGGGTAGTCAAAAAAGTCCGTATTTTATTGAAAATCCAACACCGATAAAAATTACGTCTCGGCATATAAAATCACCTCAAAACCTTTTATTTTCAAAAATAAGAAAAAGCATCCCACATTTTAAATAATTAAAAAAATTAACCAATAAAAATATTTTCTATTTTTCAGCCCTCGGTCTCTGTTCCTCGATCGCAACTCGAATAACATTTAAAATACATTTTAACGCAACCATGTATAAAATATAATTTAAACATAAAAATATGCACGACATAATTCATTTAATTCAATTAAAACAATTAATTGAAATACACGAGAATTTAATAAATTGTATGCATGTGGTTCGCGTGAACCTTTAAATTTTCGGGGCATTACATAAATCATATTGAATAATTTGTTTCTAACCACACAAGAAAATTTTTCAGAAAATTGATGCACCATAAAAATTTTAATTTTTGAGAAATCAAAATATATATATATTTTCGAATCTGCCCGGAACTGTTACGGGCAGTCCGTGCGCGCAGGTCCGCGCACGGTGGCGCGCAGCGTGCACGGGGCTTCAAGCACGCCAGCACACAGCGCGCGTGGCGTCCGACACGCCAGCACGCAGCATCCGGCGCACACGGCGCCCGGCACGCCAGCGCGCACAGTTCGACGCGCGCGGCGCCAGGCACGCCTGTTCGCGCAGGGCGCGCACAGCGTGCCCGCCGGTGCCCGATACTATCGGGCAGCGGGCGGACGCCGCGGGCAGCGGCCCGGGAATGTCTCGGACACTGTGATGAATAATGAGTTTGAATTGTTAGGGCCTAGGGTTCGATTTTCTGATTTTTCAAAACTTTGGATTAAATTGATATTTTATGAAAATTGGTTCAATTTATTTTGGAAAAATAAATTTTTGGAAAATTAATAAATTTTCTTGTAAAATAATAATTAGAATATGATTTTAATTAATTATGGTAAAAATGAGTTTTACAAGAAATCAATTATTATTGATTTAATTGGAAATTAAATAAAGACGTTTATTTAATTTATTAAATTCTTTAATAATTGTGGTGGTTAGTGATAAAATTATTAGATATATGATTTATTAGTTAATTAAATTTGTTTAATTATTTGATGTTAATATTTGATATTAAATGCATGAAGGATGATCAAAAGGCTTGTCCAATATGTTAGGTGTATGTTAGGATATTTTACTTTTTTACTCATTTTGTTAATATTTTATATTATTAAAGTGGGCCTGGTTTATGGCCCGTTCCCACCCCATGATATGTATCACTTATATGCCATGGCTATTTAAATGTAATTATTAGAAATAGTGGGAGATCAAGACTGGAAGATGGTGAGCCCGATGCACAAGATGAATACATGTAAAATATTGGAAGCTCATGTAATAAGTTGCATTTGCATCCCTACATTCACCTAGGTTTTGGACCTGAATCCATATCTGGCTCACATGGATCCATAGTGTTGGTGATCGATCATCCTTGTTTATTGTTGAATGTCATATTATGATATATATGTGATATATAGTAGTATGCTTGTATGTATATTATTAGATAATATAGTTGAATGAATCCAGCAAACATACAATCTCGTGGCACACGATTTTAAATTAAAATGATGAGACAATTTAAAATTAAAATCCCTCATTTTGAATGAGATTCAAAATTTATATCAAACCACAAAAGTAAAAATTAAAATAGTTTAATTTATTCTTGCCTTCCATCAACCGTGGTTATATGTTGATCGCTACCCGCGGCCAGAGCGTGACACCCTGTCCTGAAATTAGACCTCAAGGAATGCCACATTCCTTAATAATATCTCATAAGAGAATTCTGTCTCTTTAGAAGTATCATAGGCAGTAATAAGAACTATTAAAGAATTTTATTAGCGGAAGCGAAACGTACAAGTACTAGTAAATTACGATAAATTTTACATGTCCAAACTAACATAGACGGTAAGAGTGACAATGACATAAACATTTCAGACAAACTGACTCATAGACTAAATGACTTATTATGCCTTCTAGTAATTTATTCCAGACAACAACTGGCGGATCATTCATCGACATTTCTTTTTTTATCCAAATCCTGGTTACCTGGCTCTGGAAATTACAATAGATAAAAAAAATAGAGAGGTTAAGTCTTTAAGAACCCAGTGAGAATTAAATAATAATCAATAGGATGTTAAATTTAACAGAATGATATAATAGACAATAGGGCGAGCATCCGACAATATGAATGCACATATGATTAGCAAGAATAACGAGCCAAGTGAACTAATATACCTGGACCAAAATCATGTTATTCAATGGACTCAATCTCCAGACCAAAGTCCGTTGTCTAGGGCTCCGTCTTGGTCAATCATTTTATCATTCAATAATTTGTTCATTCAGTCGTTAATTAACCAAGACCTTATTTTGTGAAAGTTCGATAAGAATCACACTTAGTGTGATGATATTACAATGAGAACTTTTCAGTGAAGCATTCCATCATTATGTAATAACAGTAATGAGTAAATTAAGTAGAATAAATTTGACTGTGATGCGATCAAGATGATAGATTCGATCGGTAAAAAGGATATAGACATGATTGATGATTTATCATGATAGAAGGAGTGGCCATCGAAGTGATGCATCAACGAGATTAAGAAGTACAATAATTATGCACAAGCACAAGAAATGAATAAAACATGACAAATATCATTTAATAAAATATCATATCATAATTTCGAGGCCAACTGCCAAAGTTATAGTAAGAAAGGTAAAAATAAATTCCTCACCTTAGTAACTTACTATAGATGAGTGTGACAATCCAAATATCAAGCCAATCCTATTGACCAATGTTATTAACATTAGTATAGTATAATATTTCCTAATTCATTTTTAATATAGACTATCCCCAAAATTAGCTCATAACTTTATAATTTATGGTGACATAAAATACCATAGTAATAAGCATATAGAAAATCTTTGGACTCGTTTTATATCTTAATAAGAGTGTGTACTTTAATTTTTCATAATAATTTACAAAATATTATACCAAAAGTAACATCATAATTTTTATTTATTTATTTACTTCATATTTTATTTATATAAATATGAATATATTACTCACAAACATATAAAATAGCTTGTAAGTCCAAAAATTATACAACTTCAAAGCTACTTCTAGTGATATATTTTCAAAGTATTTAAGACTAGAAACATGTATAAAAGATTCGAACGATCATACAAGTATCATATAATATCCGAAAATCATAGTTTTATCATTTAAAAATTTATAGTAAATGAAATACTCATCCAAAATTTACGAAACTTGCATAGTAGCCTAGAATAATATAGAGTATGCAATTAAAATTTTCGTTGTTACACGCGCCAATCCCGGCGGCGTGTGGCCGGTGTCTGGCCACCACGCGCGGCCAATTTTTTTCCAGCAAACTGAAAATACGATTTCCTACAATAGTTATGTTATAAGCTTTCTGAAATTCCCAGCCGAAACGTGCCAGAAAAGGAAAAACTAGTAAAACTCACACCCCGACTTCGGCTGCCGGAAAACACTATTTTCGAGACCGATTTCGGGCAACCAAAGACATGAATAACAAGTATGAAATACAATGAACAACTTTCGTGTTTATACTAAGGTGAAATACAGTCAGCAAAGTTACGGAAATTGGGAGTGAAAACAGTACCTGAAAAGTGAGTATTCCGGCACTATTTCCTTCCTCGGCAGCGGTGGTTTATGAATTTTGACGAAAAATCGGCAGCTAATTTTTGACACCTCCTTTTCTGATAGCTTTCTACGTAAGTAGAGAGTTTTGAGGAATTTTTCTAGAATTTTTTGAGGAATTTGAGGTATTGTAATGAATTGTTTTCCTATTTTTCTCAACTATTAGAAAGCCACATTCTCACACCACTCAAACCCTACTCTAGACCAGCCCTTGAAACTCAAAAATTAGGCTAAGAAACTCTTGAAATTCATCAAGTGGATGGATTCTTTTATAGGCAAGGAGCAAGCCTTTCCTCCAATCCATGTTGGACATATTCCGATTGCCGGTTGGGCAAGAAGGGAGGTGGAGTGTTAGTTAAGCAAGTATGATGTTGATACCTCCTATGCATGCATGTATGAGTAGCTAAGAATATATTGAAATATTTGACTTAGTTATTTCATTTTATTTTATAAATAAAAAAATTATTAGTATAATTAAATATATACCTAAATATGGGGTATTACAATCTCCCCACCTTCAAGGAATCTGGTCTCCAGATTCGAATAGCTCTGGGTATTGTTGTCTAATATCCTCTTCTTTCTCCCAAGTGGCTTCCTCAATGTTTTGGTTCCTCCATAGTACTTTGACGAGTTAAACTTGTCTATTGCGAAGTTCTTTGATTCTCTGGTCAAGTATCCGAACAGGTTGTTCCTCGTATGTCAAATTTTTTTCTAGGGTTAAATGTGCAGGGTCCTCTATGGGTGTTGAGTCAGTGAAGCATTTTGTTAATTGGGATACATGAAACATGTTATGTAGTCCAGATAGTGTCTTAGGTAGCTAGAGTTGGTAGGCTGCAGGTCCTATTCTTTTCAAAATTTCAAAGGGACCTACGAATCGAGGTTGTAACTTTCCTTTTTTCCCTGCCCTTCGGATTCCCTTCCTGGGAGATATTTTGAGGAGCACTTTATCTCCCACAGCAAATACTAAGTCCTTTCTTCTTTTGTCAGCATAGCTCTTTTATCGACTTTGGGCTGATTGTATCCTTTGATTGATGACTTGTACTTTATCAATTGCCTCTTGTATAATATCTGGTTTTATGGAACGAGTTTTCCCATCTTTGGTGCACCACCATTCTTCAAGATCCCAGTTCAGAGGGGAACGACATTTTCGTCCATATAAAGCTTCATAAGGAGCCATTTGAATTGTAGCCTGGTAGCTATTATTATATGCAAATTCTATAAGGGCTAGATGATTTCCCCAGCTGTCTCCAAATTCTAAAACACAGGTGCGGAGCATATCTTCAAAGGTCTGGATAGTTCTTTCAGATTGTCTATCTGTCTCAAGGTGCGATGATGTGCTGAAATTCAACTTTGTCCCAAGGCATTCCTGAAGCTTCTTCCACAATCTGGATGTAAATTTAGGATCTCGGTCTGAAACAATTGTTGAGGGTATCCCATGTAAACGAATGATTTCTTTTTGGTATAGAACAGTTAGTTTTTCCACTCCATATGTACTACTTACTGGAATGAAGTGAGCGGATTTTGTTAAACGGTCCACCACAACCCAGATACTATCAAAGCCTCCTTTCATAAGAGGTAACCCTAACACAAAATCCATGGTTACATGATCCCATTTCCACTCAGGAATGGGGAGAGGTTGTAAAAGTCCTGATGGCCTTTGATGTTCTGCCTTCACCATTTGACATGTAAGGCATTTCCTTACGAAATCTGCAACATCTCGTTTCATGCCTTTCCACCAAAAGTTTTGTTTTAAGTCTTGGTACATTTTGGCTCCTCCAATATGGTATGTGAATCGAGATCTATGAGCTTCTTACAAAACTTCCTTTTTTGATGAGACGGGTACACAAATCTGTTTACGATAGCAAAATACACCCTGAGGGTTGGTGGTGAAATCAGAATCTTGCCCACCTTTGGTCTTTTTCAGCTTAATTACATCGGGGTCAGTGTCCTAACTTTGCTTGATTCAGGTGTTGAATTCTGGTTCGACTCTTAGTCCTGCTAGATGACCACGTGAAAATATGTGTAACAAGTTTTTTGACTTGACTTGGTTAGTTTCTCTTCCACCAAGATCCTTCTTTGGAAGCATCAATGTAAACCGTGAACCCTTATGTTTCTTCTGGTATGGTCAAGACTGGTGTAATGCCTGAAGTAAATATCACAAGTAGTTGATTTAATAATGTGAGATTACTAAATAATTAACGATTTTTAAAGAATGAAATGTGATATATGTTGGTTATATGAAGTCCAAATGACTTGAAATTTGGATATAACGTAGAAAACTCGAAGATATAGAAGTTTCATGTTTTGAGTTTTGAAAAATTTGATCGTTTGCCTGGTCCAAAGGGATATACAGGTATTAAAATGTTAAATATTATATATTATATTATATTATTTTTTTTTATTAATATAATATAATATAATATTTAAAAAAACAAAAAAACACGATAAATTTGAAAATCTTTGAACGGTGAATTCATTTTCAATTGACAGTAAGTTTACGGAGAGGTGGGCGAGAAATAGGAAATAAGGTTTTCAGATTTTCTTTTCGATTTTGCGACTTATCGATTTATCTAATCCACGAACCGACTTCAGTTCTGAGATCGTTGACACGAGATATTCAATTTGAGGTATAAATTTATAGTTTTGATGATGTTTGAAATTCGTCGATTTCTGGAATAAATCTGATAAATTGTTAAATCATACTGAAATTGAATATTGTTGAATAGTGTATGATTTTAACGAAGTAGAGAAGATTATAGTGGTGTTATTTTGAATTATTCCTAATTTATTATAATTAGGGATTTTTAATCGTTGGATTGAAATTGGAGAGTTGTTTGTCAGTTGTTAATAATTCTGATTATATATTAGGAGTCTACGAAGTATAAGCTACATGTTGATATAAAGTTTTTGTAATTTGACGGATGTTGTAAAATAGCCTATTATTTGAAGTTAATTAATTATGGTGTATTTGATGGTAGTATTGTGAATTAAATAGACCAGAATATTAAATTGTTGAACAATACGAATTTATAATCGAGTTTTATATTTTGTTGAATTAATTGTTGTTGGGCTATTTGATGTTATATGTTGAAACTGTTATTATTGTGTTGATACGGTGAAAATGATCTGATATTGTTGTTGAATTATTTAGATATATCACAAGCCTCGGGATCAAAGAAATAGCCAGATTTTATATATACTCGATTATCAGGTTCGTGTCGACGTACGAGCATACGTTGTTATTGTTTAGTATTGATAAAATAATATTGCGTTGAACGATGATAAATCACGGAATTGGGTGATTTGATATTATATTTTTTGTTGGCTATTATTGTTGATGTTGTTGGCTGTCGTTGTTAGGAGACGTCACGTTGATGTTGTTCATTCAACGATATTGCTATCGCCGGAGTTGGGGTGCGACGTATCGTTGATGTTATTCGTTCGACGATATTGCTGTCGCCGGTGTTGGGGTGCGACGTATCGTCGATGTTGTTGTTCGTTCGATGATATTGCTGTCGCCGGAGTTGGGGTACGAGGTATCGTCGATGTTATTGTTGCAGTGTGATGTTGTTGAGGTTGTTGATGGCTGATTGTCCAGAAACAGCAAAAGGGGTATTTCTGTTATCATTTCAGTTATATCTTATGTTGTTGTTAATATAACTGTTATGTATTGCGATGATGATTGTTTTGTACGCTCACCCTTTTGGGGGCTGTTTCTGTTGGACAGGTTACATGACTATGCCGTGAGACATAATAGTGATGAAAGACTAGGTGTGTCTAGTCAAACAATCCTGTAGATAATAGTAGATAGAGACAGTATAACTTATTGTTTTATTTGAGTTGTATGTGTGTATTTGTTATACTGTTTCTACTACACTGACGTAGATAGTGTGGTGATTGCACTATTTTGTCGTATATATATTATCTTATTACGTCGTCGAAAAGAAAATTTTTATGTATATGACGTCACACGTTGTATGATTACGTGGCGAGGTTTGGGGCGTCACATTTGTGGTATCAGAGCATATGTTAGATGTCTGAGATGGTTTGGAGTTGGGTTTGTGATGAGGGAGTTGGATGACAATATTATCTGCGTGTGTCTGTTCATTTGACTTGTTATTGATGATTTCTCGATATGATTGATTGATTTTTAGTTGCGCGTGCTTTCATGCGAAAGGTGTGATGATGATTACTGGATTATAATTGTTAAATGTTATGATTAACAATTTGATTTCCAGTGATGGCACCTAGACAATTCGACTCACGCAACCAAGAAAAACCCTACTGCCCTCGCCAGTGCTTGACCTCCAACCGACTCCAGCCCCATGACACCATATCCCACACCAAGAACAACTCTTAAACCAGCAGCCATGGCAGCCCCTTGCATCAATATCAAGAAAACCTGAGTCATGATCAAAAGTATGCAATTCTTTAATGTCAAACCATGCCAAAAACATTTATTATACATGCTAGATCAAATATTTCCTCATGCAAATGCATATACATCAGCATACATAACGTGAATGATGAGAAAAAGGATGATACAACGCGTGCCTTTGCGTTAAACCGCTCGAAAACGTTGATAACTTCGCGTAGGACGAGCACCAGAGAGACGGGGGAAGACTTCTCTTGAAAACTTGAGGGAGAATGATATGGCTGCTGAATCTTTTTGAATGGGAGGCTGCTGAAAGGGGAGGGGCGGCCAAGTGCTTTGACGGTAAGGTTAGGGTTAGGTTAAGGGGTGTTTATGTTAAATAATGATACACTAATGGGCCACAAATAATTATTAAAAGGGTTTTAAAAAAAAATTAGCCCATTATGCAATAAAATAAACCCGACAAGCCCAATAACACTCTCGAAAAATATTTTGTTTTGGTACGTTTTGAAAAATATTTACCGAACCCTAAAAAAGGTCTTCTGAATCGATAAAATTTGTGTACCGGTTTTAAAATAAGGTCCGACGAGTAAAATATCCAACCAAAGCCCATTTTCGAAATTCTATATTAAATACACGATATATTAAATAATTAAAAATAATTATTTATTAAAAATATTTTTCTTGATTATCTCCGATCTCCGTTCCTCGTTCGAGCGCGAAATGAAACTTAAAACCGTAATGCATGAAGCTTTTAATATAACCATGAAATAACACCTATCCATGCCATACTCATGCAATACAATGAATAAAAATCATTAATCACATATTTTTAACAAAACACTATATTGCATACAGTTGGGTTACGTAGTTCGGATTTCCTAGACCTTACAAATTACCTCCCTTAAATTGAATTTCGTCCTCGAAATTAAAATGTTCCGAATAACTCCGGGTAGCGACTCCTCATCTCGAACTCAGTCTCCCAAGTATCCTCCTCTTCAGAATGATTCATTCACTTGACTTTGATCATTTGGATCTCCTTGTTCCGAAGTCTCCTCTCCTGTCTGTCCAATATCTGAGTCTCTCCTCGAAAGACAGGTTCAGTGTCAGCTGAAGTGGCTCATAGTTCAGCACATGCGAAGGATTCGATATGTACTTCCACATCATAGAGACTTGGAACACATTATGAACTCCCACCATATTTGGCGGTAATGAAACTCTATATACGAGCGTCCCAAATCTCTCTAGGATCTCAAACAGTCCTATGAATCTAGGACTGAGTTTGCCCTTCTTTCAAAATTTCATCATACCCTTCATCGGTGCGACTTTCACAAAACCATGACCCCCTACTGCGAACTCAAGATCTCTGCGCCTCTGATCTGCCTTGCCCGAATTATGTATCTCAGTTTTGATTGCACTGTCATGTTAGAAAGATTAGGAGCATCGCCCCTGGAGTAAACTACAAGCTCAAATATCTGAATCTCTGCTTGCAACGGTCTCTGTACCGACAATTGAGCGATCATTGCATTCTCCCTGCTCAGGGCATCTGCAACTACATTAGCCTTACCCGGATGGTAGCTAATGTCACAATCATAATCCTTCACTAGCTCCAGCCACCTCCGCTATCTCATGTTCAGCTCTTTCTCTGTGAAGAAGTACTTCAGGCTCTTGTGATCAGTGAAAATCCTGTACTTCTCCCCATACAGGTAATGCCTCCAAATCTTCAGGGCAAAAACCACTGCTGCTAGCTCGAGGCCATGAGTAGGATAATTCTTCTCATGGACCGTCAGCTGTCTGGAGGCGTAGGCCATAACTCTGTCATGCTACATCAGAAACGTGCCCAAATCAAGCTTCGAAGCATCTGTATAAACAACACTCTCCTTTCCCTGATGGCATAGCTAGAACTGGTGATGTGGTCAACGCTTGCTTCAGCATGTCAAAAACTCTCCTGGCACTCCGATCCCCAGATGAATTCGGCATTCTTCTTCGTCAAGGCGGTCGTAGGCACTGCAATAGAAGAGAAGCCCTGAATGAAATTTCGATAATATCAAGCCAATCCCAAGAAACTGCAGATCTCTGTCACGTTATTCGGTTCTGGACAATCTCGGAATGCCGCCACCTTACTAAGATCAACCTTCACTCCATATCGGGATACAATGTGGCCCAAAAATTCCACACTGTCTATCCAGAACTCGCACTTACTAAACTTGGCATACAGACGTCTGTCCTGTAAAGTCTGCATTACGGTCCTAAAATGTTGACTGTGCTCCTCTCTGCTTTTCGAAAAGATCAGGATGTCGTCTACGAAAACTATGACGAACTGATCCAAATACGGCTGAAACACGCGATTCATGCGATCCATGAAGATTGCTGACGCATTCGTCAAACCGAAGGTCATCACCATAAACTTATAGTGCCCATAACGCGTGATGAATGCCGTCTTATGCACATCAGACTCTCTCATCTTAAACTGGTGATATCCTGATCGGAGATCTATCTTCAAGAATACCGATGCTCCCTAAATCTGATCAAATAGATCCTCGATCCTTGGTAGTGCATACATGTTCTTGATCGTGACTCTGTCCAACTCTCTGTAATCAATGCAGAGCCGCATGCTGCCATCTTTCTTCTTAACAAACAGTACAGGTGCGTCCCATGGAGAAAAGCTAAGGAGAATGAAACACTTATCTAGCACGTCCTGAATTTTATCCTTCAGTTCCTTCATCTTTGTAGGTGCTAGACGATAGGGCGCCTTAGAAATAGGCACGGTACATGGCATAAGCTCGATAGAAAATTCCACCTCTCTGTCTAGTCGGATGCCTAAAACATCGTCAGGGAAAACACTGGGGAAGTCTCTGACTACTTCGACCTCCTCTAGCCTCTGACTAACTGGCTCAGTCACTGACACGATACTGGCCAAAAATGCCTGGCAGCCTCTCCTCATGAGCTTCCTCGCACAGATGCAAGAATTGATGTGAGGCATCTGCTGATGTCTGACTTCCTCTAATAAAAACGTCTTACCACTGGGCGGTCGAACAGATACTGATCTCTGTCGAAAATCTATGACAGCTTCTTTCGAAGAAAGCCAGTCCATACCGAGAATAATATCGAACTCCGATAGCAGTAACACAATCAAGTCTGCTTGCACCACATTTTTCTATAACCGAAACTCCAATCCCTTCACTATCTGTGAGGTATGCATCTGATCTCCGGATGGAATCAAAACTCTGAATCCAAAATCCATAGCCTCTGGTATGATTCCTAGTTGCTTGAAAAAAGATTCAGATATAAACGAATGTGTAGCTCCAGAATATAGCAATTTGTACGTAGCTACACCTGAAATATATATCTTTCCTGCGACAAAACATACCATCAAATCTGATCGCGTTGTAACTTAAGAAATTTTCTACCAGTAATTATCCCAAAATCCTCGAAAAATTACTGATCTACTTCTAGTACCCAATCAAAAATCTCGAATTTTTACTTCAAACATTGTGGAAATTACAATTTTGCCCTTAAAATTTCGAATTCTTTATGATTTGGCCCTAAAATTTTCGAAAATTGCAAATTTGTCCCAAACTTTTTTGGATTTAGCCCAAATAATTCCTTAAAAATTTCGAAATTGATCCTCAAAAATTTTAAAAATTCGCAAACAGTCCCTAAAATTTCGGTTTTTGCAATTATAGTCCTTATCACCCTTAATCAACTCAATTTGATCCTTAAGCCCAACTAATTAGAACATATAACCTAATTTATTCTAAGTTCTCAATCCAAAAATAATTCCCATAACCATCATATAACCCATGCAAATAAGGCGGTAAATTAAAATTCTTATACATAAAGGTTACAGATGATCACCGTAGAGTTTGGCTCCGCCTCTGCCTCTTCTGCATGCATCACATAGGCCCTGCCAATCATAGGGCCCTTGTTCCTGGGGCAATCAGCGGCCTTGTGGCTCTCCTCTTTGCATACAAAGCATCTGAAGGAGCCCCACATGCATTTGCCGTACTTCAATCTGTTGCACTTCTTGAACAGCTATCCTTCCACTAGCTTGGGAGCCCTTGGTGCTTGTGGAGGCCACTGCTTTCCTGGCCTCATAAACTGTCCCCGGGGCTTCTTCTGTCCCATGCTTCGTTGAGGAAAAATGATATGGCTGCTGAATCTTTTTGAATGGGAGGCTGCAGAAAGAGGAGGGGCGGCCGAGTGCTTTGAGGATAGGGTTAGTGTTAGGTTAAGGGGTGTTTAGGTTAAATAATGATACACTAATGGGCCACAAAAAATTATTAAAAGGGTTTTCAAAAAACGTTTTTGGCCCATTATGCAATAAAGTAAACACGACAAGCCCAATAACACTCTCGAAAAATATTTAGTTTTGGTACAATTTTGAAAATATTGACCGAATCCTCAAAAAAGTCTTCTGAATCGATAAAATTTGCGTACCTGTTTAAAATACGTCATGTCGAGTAAAATACCCAACCAAAGCTTATTTTTGAAATTTCTCCTTAAATACACCATATATTAAATAATTAAAAATAGTTATTTAATAAAAATATTTTTCTTGATTATCACCGGTCTTCGTTCCTCGTTCGAGCGCGAAATGCAACTTAAAACCCTAATGCATGAAACTTTTAATATAACCATGAAATAACACATATCCATGCCATACTCAAGCAATACAATGCATAAAAATCATTAATCACATATTTTAAACAAAACCCTAAATTGCATGCAGTCAGGTTGCGTAGTTCGAATTTTCTAGACCTCACACTCTTGATGTCAGCATGATGACAACCGAGTAGCTCCCATACTCTTGATGTTACGTACATGGATTAGCGGAGACTTGATGATGCGTTTCTAGCATGGGTGGAAATTGTTACCGTTGTTTATTCGATTCATTTGGACTCTGTTTGATATACATTATTCCGTTGTTACCTTTCACGCATTGCATTTCATTTTATTGCATTTTCTCGTATTTTAATTTATTATTATGTGTCAGTTATATTTGCCGTAATTTTACTTGTTCGTCTTGTTAGGGCTCGATTCATGTTTTATTTTTATATTGTTGTTGTATATATAGATCAAGATACATATATATATATATATATATATATATATTGATCTTTCAACCTAAATACATATATATTATTCATTTTTAGATGAAAAATTTTATTGGGATAAATTTATATATGCTTTATTATTATAAATATATTTATTAACTATAAAATAAACGATAAAAGTAGTAAAAAAATAATCGAGATAGGAAAAATAAAAAAAAATGTATAGGAAATACGACATTTTTATTTATAAAATTTCATGAATATATTTTTATTCTAGATCGATTTATTAATATTAGTAATAGGAATCGATCATCCAATTATCGGAATGGAGGGTTCAGATGCAACTTTGAGATTTTCATCAAGGAAGACATACACACGGTTGCAGCAAAAATCAGCCAACCATGCATATCCTTTCCTCACAAAATCCACATACACCAACGGGTTCTCTCTCTCGATTATGGCCTTTGCTTTCTGCCCATCCATCCCTACTAATTCAGGCCACATGTATTTGTGCCCTGTACGTACATAACAGTATTTTTTATTATATTCCAATAAAAATTGCCGATGGTATGTAGCTAGTATGACATAACTAATTAAGATCTCAAATTTAATTAAGACGGTTTGACGAAGAACGACTTTTAGTAAAAATTTCTCCAACTCAATATATCTATATATATAAAATGATAGTTTCTACATTTACTATCTTAACATATAAATATATATTTTTTAAAAAATATAAGAATGCATAAATGTTTCGATTAGTACCTCTGCCACAACATTTAGGAGTCTGGCAGCCAAGCCATAAACAAGATGTCTCCACATCCATTTTCTTTAGCCTTTGGTTGTTAGAATTAATATTAACATTTATTGGTTTATATAGACACACCCCCCCGTTATATATTTTATTACCGTAATTTTAGTCAATTTAAGATCTGTAATCATTGACCAATCTTATTATTTATTACATATATTATATTATATTATATTATGGAATATTGTTATCATTCCATTGATTTCTTCAATTCTCTTATTGTCAGGAATTTGGCTTCAATTTTTGAAATATTTTTAACATTCCAATTGATTTAATGACATTCATAAAGAGTATGTTGACCCAAATTACCTAGATTTATCGTTATTTTAAAAAAGAAAAAACAATTTAAATGGATTCTTAGTCTCCTTCAACCTTATTGATGGATTACAGAAAACATAATTTTGGACTTTGAACTTAGAAAGAATCATTTACCACTCTAAAAAACAAAAATAACAAAAAATAATAATAATAATAATTATCCCTGACATACAACAAACACTCAAAGATCAAAAGATTATATTTGATTTATATAATATTTTCTAAATATTTAATTAATAATAAGATAATTTTGTTTTTTGTCTAAAATTTATGATTTCATAAATACTTTTTTAATAAACGTCATAATGATATACTTATTGTCCAGATTGGACGTGTGTTTAGGATAAGATGATTTGACGCCTCACAAAATTAATATTTTCATATTACTAGTGCTATTTCGGGTGATTTGGCAACAAAAATCATAAATTTTAATATCCAGCAAGTTTATTCATATTTTTTTTACCAAAAACTATAAGTGGAATTTTTATTTTAAAAAAGAATATGAACGTTTAAAATCGATCGACCACGATATTTCTCATTCGAATCCTTATTATTTCCCTTCTATTCTTGATTCGATACATTATATGTTTCTTTACAAACATGTTCATAAATTTAATTGCATTGTTATGATTTAAATCATAAGTGGTAAGAAATTTTCGAAAATATGATAATATATGACACGGATACGGTGTTATAATAACCGTCCTATGACATCATTCAATAGTGTAATAATTAATAATTAGCGACTTATCAGTAAATGATTGAAAATAAGAAGAATTTCAATGCTATACATATATGTTTTTGTTCTATATCTGCCATAATTCAAGAATTTCAAACATTTTTCTTATGTTCTGTTGCAACGCATTCTGTGACACATTACTGTCAAACATTATATTTATCTATATTATGTTGTTTCTGTATTTGATCGGCCCCTCTTGCTGAGCATTTCAAAAAATACTCACATCTTACACCTTTTCCCCGAATAAGCATGTGGGGAAAATCGAAGAGGAGGAAGAGCAATTTTGGGGCTGTTGATGAAGCCATGTTCAAACAAGGCCATCTTTATTTGAAACATCTATTAATTAAAATGCTGCTAGAATATATATTTTTTTAAAGCTAAATCTCGAAAATGTATTTAAATGCATGCATACAATAACTGCAGTAAAACACACATTTTAAAATAAAAAGATTCTAATACTGTAGTTAAAAAATATGTCAAAAATCATGCGAACCAACATGTAAACTGAACAGTGCGCACTTCCAGCCCCGCCTACTCAGTCTTCGGTGCCTCCAGTCTCCTCATCAATATGTTAACCTGCATCATTCACACCTAGTGAGTCTAAAGACTCAACAAACCAAAATAGTTATAACAAGTACATATACATACATGCAATAGTGAAAAGTACTGAACTTAAAATAGACTTCACGATCTTAAAATAGTGAACTTAAGCATATCATGTCAAAGCATAGGTGGAAATTGTTACCGTTGTTTATTCGATTCGTTTGGACTCTGTTTGGTATACATTATTCCGTTGTTACCTTTCACGCATTGTATTTCATTTTATTGCGTTTCCTCGTATTTTAATTGATTATTATGTGTCAGTTATATTTGCCGTAATTTTACTTGTTCATCTTGTTAGGGCTCGATTCATGTTTTATTTTTATATTGTTGTTGTATATATAGATCAAGATATATTATATATATATATATATATATATGTAAGGTCCAAAATTAAGAGACGTAATTCAACTGCATGCAAATCTAGGAAATAATGAAAAATGAGTAATTAACTGGTTTTAATTGCTATTTGATTATGTGACATACATGCTTACATGTTAAATATGATTTTATTATCATCATGCATAAAATTGCATTTTTAGGGATATTCAAGCTACGATCGAGGAACGGGGACCGAGGACTGAAAAACGTAAAATGTTTTTGTTAAATAATTATTTTTTTAATTATTTAAAATATGGTTGATGTTTTTTAGTATTTTTTTTTAAAATAAGGGGGTTTTGAGGTGATTTTATACGCCGGGACGTAAATTTTAGCGGTGTTGGTTTTTCAACTTAAATACGAGCTTTTGGCAACCCGGCTAATAAATTCACATATTTAATTAAACAAAAACCTTGTTGATATTTTATTAAATACTAATTAAAACTAATGGGCTTAATTTAAAGGCTTCATAGGCCTAAAAGCCTTGAGGTTGATTAAATAATATTTAAAGTGGTAAATTTATCAAAACCCTACACTTTGCACCAAGGAAAAATCGGCCACTCACTTTCAAATTCTGAAAACTCTCCCCCACCCCTCTCCACAATACACACGACAGCACACACATCAAATTTTGGAAGAAGAAGTTTCGGTTTTGCAAGGGTAGCTTCCTAGCCATCGTCTCCTCGTCCCGTTCTTTGTCGTCAACGGATTTTCGTGCGTATATAACGCAAAGGCACGCCATACATCTCTTTTTCTCATCCATCATATCATATTATTGTTTTAATTATTGTATGCATGAAGAACAAGATTAATTTTTCAGAAATTTTAGGATTATTGCATGCACTCTTGAGGAAACATGACATTTGATGCAAATTCATAAAGTTTTTATGAAAAAGGGGGCTGCCATGAACTTAGGTTGGAACCAGTGATGTTTATACATGATATAAAGTAACACACACTCACCCTAAACTCCACCAAAGTCGAATAAAAAAAAAGGGCAAGCCAATAACAGAAACCGAAATAAGGGCGAACGGGTTCCTTGTTGTGAAGGCTGGGGATTCACGGCTTGGGGCAAGGGCTTGGTCAGGGGATGGTATAGTCGTAGGGAGGGTCCTAGCCAAGCTAGGGCTCGACCTAAGGGGGCTTGGGAGGAGTCCTTGGCAGCAAGGACTCCCACCCGAGAATCTGTCCAGGAGGTTGCGCATGGTTGGCGCTGCTTCCAGGGGTTCACGGCTCGGTCTGTGGTTCAAGGGCTGGGCTAAGATGTTGTACTAGAGTCCTAGGAGGGTGTACGGGTGGTTGGTTAAGGGGCTTGGCTCGCTGGTAAGGGGTTGGGACGTAAATCGTAGAGTCCATGTATCATGAAACTCTCGGCCAGATTATGGGCAGTAGAGGGGGTCTTCGTTTTTGGCTTTAGGATGGATTTCTTGGTGGTCTAAGGGTCCAGTAGGTTAATTTAGGATGTTGGTCAAGTTCTGGATCGACATGGTTTGGGGGTAACTCGTGAAAATCGAAAGTTGGCTCGGGGTCGAAGTTTAGGTGTCAATTAGGGTTTTTAAATAAAGAAAAATTTGAAAAACGGCTCACGGGGGTCAAGTCATGGTCCATAAGGGCTAAAATAATATAAAAAGACTAAATTTAGAATTTAAAAATTTTATATTAAAGTTTGGGATTTTTCGGGATTAAAGCACCATCAAAACAGTTAATTAAAGATAAATGAAAAAGTCTAATATTTAAGCTAAATAAAATTATGGAAAAATTAATGTAAGCTTAAATAATTATTTGGGACATGTTAGAGTCATGAAATCAAGGAAAAAAAAAGTCAAAATCGAAAAATGTCGAGTCCAGGGGTAAAACGATCTTTTTACACCTAAAAATTAATAAACGTCATGGCAGTGCTTTAAATGCTAATTTTATCATATTATGATTATTTTTAAATGTTTATGAAATTTTCATGATTAAAATATGATTTTTAAATATCTAAGGGATTTTTTTGATTTAAGGAAGACATTTAAAAGACATGTTGCATGCTTGGTTTCAAAAACAAAATTGTTAAGTTATGCATGATTTTATAAAGTGATGTGAATGTAAAACATTGAAGGAAGTAAAGTAATTGTGACTAATTCGTTAATGATGGGGATATCGTGAGGGTGATGGTCCCAGTGGGAGTCCGACAATCGTGGTCCCAGAGGGAACCCCGACGATCGTATTTCTATTCGAAAAATGATAGGCCAGGGCCCAGTTGACCGGTGTGAGTGTTGCTGGTGTCCCCCGTCGCCCAGTACTGTGGTTACATGTAGATGGATCCATCGACTCTTAAGGTTTATGTCATGATCAGGAAAGTCACAATTAACGATCTGAATTCAAAAAAGGAAAAGGAAAAAAGAAAAGAAAAAGGAAAAGGAAAATGTTTATGATCATGTTAAGATTTTTTTATGTCATGATAAGGAGAAAATAAAGGAAAAAGATTAAGGGTTTTTTATGCATGTCATGAAATGTTATTTTCACCTAAAAGTTTTTTCACTGTTGTATGCGATTTTATACGTATTTTTTGTTATAAAAATTATGGTGTGTTGAGTCTTTAGACTCACTAGGTGTGATGGATGCAGGTGAGGTTGAGGGAGGACTTGACGGATGATTGGACTGGACTGATGGCGCACACAACCCGAGGACCAGCGCTTCTATTTTCCACATTTACGATTATGACTTATGAATTATGTTAAAGATTTTAAGACTATTTATTTATGCTTTTTGAGAGATTTTTGAGAGGTTTAGTATGGACTATATTTTTCAAATTTATTGCTTCTTAGGTTGGTAAAACATGCGACGATTTCATTTTATGACTATTTCACTTGATTTTTAAAATGCTAGTTGGATGATATTTTATTTTAAAGAGTAAAATATCATGAGAGTTATGTATATGGCCGAAAATTGAGTGTTTAAAAAAAAAAAATTTCTTGTACTTTTAAAGCAATAAAAAGGGCAGGACGTTTCAATAAAGCAGACCAATGATGCTCAGTTGACAGAGATGAGAGCCAGAGCAGAAGAGAGAGGTAATTCAGAGCTTGGGATGAATAAAGTTGGTTTGATGACATTCAGAGGCCGTATATGCATTCCTACTAGTGATGATATTCGGCGAGTCGTCTTGACAGAGGCACATACCACGCCATACTCGATACATCAAGGTAATATCAAGATGTATCAGGATCTTTGAAGACTCTATTGGTGGCCAGGTATGAAGAAGGATATTTCCATGTTTATTTCTCAATGTCTAACTTGTCAGCAGGTGAAAATCGAACACCAGAAACCTGCTGGGACATTGCAGTCATTGCCAATTCCTCAATGGAAATGGGAGCACATTACACTGGACTTGGTGATTGGTCTTCCCAGAACGCGGAAAGGCTATAACTCTATTTGGGTTATAGTTATTCGGTTGACCAAGTCAGCGCATTTTCTCCCAGTCAAGACAACGTATTCCATGAACCAGTATGCCGAAGAGTACATAGCAGAGATTGTCAAACTTCATGGTTTTCATGTGTCGATCGTGTCTGATCGTGACCCTAGATTTACTTTAGAGTTTTGGAAGAGTTTATACAGAGCCTTGGGTACACGGTTAGCATTCAGTACAGCATATCATCCCCAGAGCGGCGGCCAATCGGAGAGAGTTATTCAGATTTTGGAGGATATGCTCAGAGCTTGTACTCTTGACTATCCTGGTAGCTGGGATTCCAAATTGCCTCTTGTTGAGTTCACGTACAATAACAGCAACCAGGCGACGATTGACATGGCACCGTATGAGGCACTTTATGGCAGAAAATGTAGATCCCCCTTATATTGGGACGAGATTGGTGAGAGAAAGATGTTGGGTCCAGAGTTGGTCCAACAGACCGCTGATGTTGTTGCTGTTATTCAAGAAAGGATGAAGACAACACAGTCAAGACAGAAGAGTTATGCTGATGTAAGACGGAGGCCGTTGCAGTTTGAGGTTGGCGATCACGTGTTCTTGAAGATTGCACCTCTTAAAGGTGTGATGCGGTTTGGCAAAAGGGAAAGTTGAGTGCAAGATTCATTGGCCCATTTGAGATCTTGGACAGAGTCGGTGATCGAGCTTACAGGTTAGCCATACCGCCAGATCTTGATAGAGTTCATAATGTTTTTCATGTCTCCATGCTCAGGAAGTATATTGCGAATCCTTCCCATGTTCTTCGTCATGAGCCATTGGATTTGACGCCGAATTTAACGTACCAAGATATTCCAGTCCAGATTCTGGATCACAAAGTTAAAGTATTGAGAAACAAATAGATCGGCATTGTTAAAGTCCTTTGTAGGAATCAATTGATTGAAGAAGCCACGTTGGAACCAGAAGATGAGATGAGAGAAAAGTATCCGGAGTTATTTTCGCAATGACGTCAATTTCTGGGACGAAATTTCTTTAAGGAGGGGAGATTGTAATATCCAAGCTTGGTGAATGGTACGGTTTAAGATTTCATATGTTTATGGACTACTTGGTCAAGTTTAACTATAGTTTTGATGTTAAGAATTTTGATTTATGAGTTATAGTATTGTTGATTATAGATGATGTGTAGTTATATTGTAGCGACGTTACGATTAAATTCATGATAATTTTTATGTTGAGCCAATTGGTATGAGGCTAATCGGAGTGGTTAGATAAGACATAGAGGTGCATCTTTCATGTTGAGAGTGTTGCCAAAATATGAGGAGAAGCGACGTTGCGATTCGATTCTATTTGCAAGTATATTGTTGGCTTCAGAGGACACTGCACCCGCGCAAGAAAAGCTACCGCACCCGCGGTGATTGGACAGTATGGCTATCGCACCTGCGGTAGAGAACTCAGCGCACCTGCGGTGCAAGGACTATCGCACCTGCGGTGCATGAACAGTGTAGTCGTGTTTTGAAGTTTTAAGTGATTAAATGCAAGTGTTTGCTCATATTTCCCTCATTTTTCTCCATTCTTCTCGGTTCTTCAGTTCAAGGGGGAGCTAGGGTTCTCATTTCTTTCTTTTGTTCCTTTGATTCAAGTTTCTAGTTGGGTTATTGAAGTGAGAGCAAGATCATTTTGGATTTTAGGAGCTAAGGTAATCTTGTGGTTTTAGTTATTTTTGGATTGTGGCGTTGGGGAAATTATGGAATTTATGATTGTGTTGGTTTTATGGGTTTTATGGTATGGTTATATGATTATTAAGTTGTTGATGCTTCAATACATGGTTTATTGTTGTAGGATTTATACCAAGAGATTAGAATCAAGCTTTCCATTTGTAGCAAGTGGAATTCATCTCTTGTGCTCACATGAAGTATATGTATTGTATTTCAATGGTTTTAACATGCTAATCCCTTCCACTTGATTCATGTTATGTATGAATACACTTTGTTGTATATTAGAGGCTTTTATATGTCTCAATTATATAAAAGGGAATGCAAATGAAAAGAGTATTCAAAGTGCTTGTTTTAATGTCCAAGAGGGAGTTCAAATGATTTATTAGATTGATAAATAGATAGTCAGATATTGCATTCAATTAGTTGATCAATGACTAAAGCTTATATCCCAACAGAGTAATCGATTTATATCGATGAGATATAGGTACAGAGACAGAGATACTATTTAGATATCAATCAACCGGAGAAAAGAGAAATACCATCGTTATGGTCATGTTATACTATGTTATTCATGTTTTAAGAGTTAGATGATATTTAATGATTTCAAAGTCATGTTTTACAGAGTATGATATTTGTAGATTGTTATGTAAGAGTTCCACTTGCTGAGTTTTATACTCATTCCAGTTATTTCATGTGATGCAGATAAGAGTGACGATCCGGAACTTTGATTGGAGCCGAGGTCTACTAAATAATTTTTTTATCACATAATCGAAACTTTATTTAAATGCATGCATGCAATACTGCAGAAAATTCAAAATTTTAAATTAATAGTAATCAACTAACATGTAAAAATACTGCAGTTAAAATAATGAGAAAACGTCAACCCGAAGCTTACGTTTAAAACATAAAACATATATGAAACATGAAACTCCTGATAACCATCAAAAATAAAAGTACGTAAATATCCAAAATCACCTATCTCAAAACATGATGTGCGGAAAAATACAGTCCTCGGGTTCGTGTGCGCACATCCAACTCTGCCTACTCAGTCTTCGGCACCTCCAATCTCCTAATAAACATAATCACCTACATCATTCACACCTAGTGAGTCTAAAGACTCAACACACCTGTAACATAATAGAAAATACATAAACATAGCAGGAAATAGTGAAAAGTACTGTAATAAAGTTACGTTTCAAGATCTTATAAAACCGTAGGCATAATCGTGACCTGTCAAAACATAAACATTAACATAACATATCTCAACATATCAACATATACGTGTTCGTTTTTCTTAATTTGAATTTTGTTGATTAGCTGTAATTTTCGTATCATCGTATTAGGCGATGGATCCATCTACGTGTAACCGAGGTACCCGGCAACGGGGACATCAGCGACAGTATTATCTGTCCAATGAGCCTTGGCCTTATATATCATCGTATTGACATTTTCGTATTAGTCACAACCAACTCCATTCCTTCAAAAACATGTCATCGTATTCGTCACTTATAAAATCATGCATATACGTAAATTTTGCTTAAAATCAATCATGCAATGTAAAAAGTCATATTGTTGATAAGAAAAAAACATTTAAAACATGTCAAATCGTGTTTAGTACGCTGCCAAGGCTACTAACTCGACGCGAAGATGACCAGGCTTAAGTCATAATTCAAAGATTCCCAATCAAGCCTCATATGATCCAATCTAATCCTCAGTAAACCTGGTCATAACAACATATCAACATCCTAATGAGACAATAGCGCTAAAAACAAAAGCCCCTCAAACAGACTAGCGCCTAGGCGCTGACATTGCGGTGCTGCGGCGCTGACATTGCGGTGCTGCGGCGCTTGGTTAGCGCATAGGCGCCCGGCATCAGCGCTGCGGCACTACATGTTCTAGCTCAAGGCGCTGCGGCGCCAAAAGGGCAGTGCCACGGTGCTAACCCTGCGACAGAAAAACGTCCAAACCCATCCAAGCTAATTAAACCGCTCAAAAACGTTGATAACTTCGCGTAGGACGAGCACCGGAGAAAAGGAGGAAGACTTCTCTTGAAAACCTTGAGGAAAAACAATATGGCTGCTGAATCTTTTTGAATGGGAGGCTGCTGAAAGGGGTGGGGCGGCCAAGTGCTTTGACGGTAAGGTTAGGGTTAGGTTAAGGGGTGTTTATGTTAAATAATGATACACTAATGGGCCACAAATAATTATTAAAAGGGTTTTAAAAAAAAATTAGCCCATTATGCAATAAAATAAACCCGAAAAGCCCAATAACACTCTCGAAAAATATTTAATTTTTGTACAATTTTGAAAATATTGACCGATTTCTCAAAAAAGTCTTCCGAATCGATAAAATTTGCGTACCGGTTTAAAATACGGCCCGTCGAGTAAAATACCTAACCAAAGCCCATTTTTGAAATTTCCCCTTAAATACACCATATATTAAATAATTAAAAATAATTATTTAATAAAAATATTTTTCGTGATTATCATCGGTCTCTGTTCTTCGTTCGAGCGCGAAATGCAACTTAAAATCCTAATGCATGAAGCTTTTAATATAACCATGAAATAACACCTATCCATGCCATACTCAAGAAATACAATGCATAAAAATCAGTAATCACATATTTTAAACAAAACCTTAGAATGCATGCAGTCGGGTTACGTTGTTCGAATTTCCTAGACCTTACACTCTTGAT
Organism: Primulina tabacum; assembly: GCF_025594145.1. Taxonomy (NCBI): domain Eukaryota; kingdom Viridiplantae; phylum Streptophyta; class Magnoliopsida; order Lamiales; family Gesneriaceae; genus Primulina; species Primulina tabacum. Next base: position 10,553,740 of record NC_134561.1, read on the forward strand.
GTCATCATGATGACAACCGGGTAGCTCCCATACTCTTGATGTTACGTGCATGGACTAGCGGCGATTTGATGATGAGTTCCTATCATGGGTGAAAATTGTTATCGTTGTTTATTCGATTCGTTTGGACTCTGTTTGACATACATTATTTGTAATGCCTGAGATTTATTTTGCGATTAATCTGTGATTATTGATTTTGAATTGATATGATTATGAAGGACCCCTCCGAGACTTGATTTGAGGTAGCGTGTAAGGACCGTGTATCGTATTATCGTAAATCTTATATTGATTATCGATAATTAATGAAATTGTCATGTGATTATGTATTTGATGTATATCGTGACAATGAAATTGAGAAAATGAATATTGAATATAAATTGACGTTGTAAGAGCTCGAATGGAGAAGCCGGACGCCAATATCATAAAAAAAATTAATATTTGTACAGAACGTGTGGCGCTCGGGCGGTAGAAAATGACCTCCCGAGCTCCAGGGTATATGACAATGTATGTTCGGGCAGAACCTGTCGCGCCCGAGCGGTAATGTTTGACCGTCCGAGCGCGGTACAAGTGAAACTCGGGGGCAGAACCTGTCGCGCTCGGGCGCGAGAATTCTATCGCCCGAGCACCGAAGCGGTGGGGATAAGAATCCCTTCTTTCTTTCTTTTCCTTCGTCAGTTCATTTCAGCAACTTCGAGGGAAAGTTAGAGAATTCGATTTCTTTCGTCCGAATCGACTTCGAAACGCTGTCTAAACGCGAAACAAATTATAGATTCGGAATCTTCGGGTCGAGGGCTTCTGACTGAGGTAAATTTCTTCTAGTTTCAGCAGCTCTAAATATCAAAGTGCCGGAATAGCATGTATTTGAAGTTGAAATTCCTATATGTAGTAGAATAACTGACGAGAAACTCATATTCGAAGTCGGAATTGAATTATGTTATGATTTGGATTTGATATGAATTTTTGAAGTTTCAAATGATATTTGAAACTCATATTAATGATTTTGGATTATGTTATTGATTGGAATGATTAAGTTATTGATGTAGATAAAGTATTATACCGATATCTTCAGGCTACATCAACTGGAAACGAAGAATTGAGGTATGTTGCGATCGGGTAACATACGACATGTATCTGTATTATATGATATATGTTGGATTGGTTTGATTGATTGGAATGAGAATATATGTCTATATGCCTTATTTGTTGAAATTATGTGGCATACATGACATTGTTATTTGAATATCGATGTATAAAATAAATGTTTTGTTAACACATATCGTTTGATGCATACATTGATACATGACATGCACGTTGAGCTATGATCCTTGGATACCCTGATATGATTTGATTGGATTCTAGGGTTTGTGAACACAATGCTATGTTTGGTATTACATGACCCTTAAAACATAGACATTTGTGGCCCTGACGATTGATTTGAGATTTGTGATTTGATGGCGCTTCGTCGACGCTATCATACGAGTATCCCTTATTGAGGCCGGTGTGCCAGCTCAAGCATTGATTTGATAGCGATTCGTTTGATTCTGACATGTGCTCAATGGATGGGCATTTGACCTGATACCTCCACGACATACATGCATTGCATATCATATATCATTGTTTAGATACTTGTGGTATATATGATGGTTGTTCCATACGGAGTTTTGCTCACCCCCAAGGGGGGCTGTTGTTGTTTTTGTGTGTGGACAATGACAGGTACTCCAGGTTATCAGGAGGCCGGAGAGGGTACTTCTGGAGGGAGTCACAGTTTGAGTTGAGGTTTATATTTTGTTCCCAGTATATATGTATATGTATCTATATACCGGGGCATGTCCCGAGGATATGAGTTGTTTGTCTGTGATTGGTTTTGATTACGTGTGGGCATGTTTATGATATGAGATTAAATACTATTTTTAGTATTTAAATTATAGAAGAAATATTTTGGGCTCATTGTAAAGAAATTTTAAACTCGTTTTCCGCTATAATTAGTTAACCCTAATCAAAGTGCATTGTAATAACGATTAGGAGCTAAGGGCCCCACATAGCGTGTGAAACCGCATGTGCGAGGGTAGAACACCTCGCGCATATGCGCGACACAATGCGCGCATATGCGCGAGATGGGCAGAGGACCTCGCGCATATGCACGAATTGAGTGCGCGCATATGCGCGAGCGTGTGCAAGAAAATATGCCAAGTCCAGAGAACCTCGTGCATATGCGCGGGGATGGTGCACGCATATGCGCGAGCTGCCGAAAAAATGGGGGCCGAGACCAGTAGGTCTCGCGCGCCGAGGAGGGTCGCGCATATGCGCGATACGTGATGCTTGAAGAATAAGGCACTTGGCCTGGACATGCAATATATAAAATAGAAGCCTCATTCTCTAGACAGCAATAAAGGGAAGAAAGAAACGAAGAAACGAGGGCCAACTTCAAGTTCTTGAGATAGAATTCTGAATTACGCAAAATCCGCCATTTTGAATCCGACTTCAGTACTATGTTCCTATCGACAAAGACTTCAACTGAATGTAAGTTTCGTTATATTTTGATATGATTTGAAAATATGATATTGAAGGAATCGGATATGATTCATATACGGTGTTCTTGACATAGTAGACATCGTATAATTGAAATCGGATCGAAGAACAAATACCGTATGAAATTGTTATGATTTTTCAGAGTTGATTTGATTGAGATTATACATATTTTATATCAGATTATGTTTGTCGATCAATTATGAGTTGAGATTGATATCTGTTGATATTTGTATTGCTGGATATATTGAAATTGTGCAGTTATGCCGTTGAAACAGAATTAGATTGAGTTATGATTATATCCAGTATTAATCTGAGTGGTATATCATATTATACTCCTCGATATTGTCCTTGCCAGATTGAGTATTGACAGGCTTCGAATTCGAGGTTTCGACTCCGCCAGACCAAGAAAAGAAAGGTATAAATCAATGTTAACCGGGAGATCGACTCGAGTCAGATTGGACTTGAGTTTCACAAAAACTACATACTTTATTTCATTGCATTGATGTTTGCAAGTCATGAGATTAATATTCTTAGTCTATTGAGTTATAGCAAAGCGTGTATTGAGTCATGGGCGGAGATGCCTAGTCTTTGGCGGATATGCCAAGTCTTTGGCGGATATGCCAAGACACTGGATGTTTGGTTTATATCGATGTTGCGTAGGAGAAGATAGGCTTCTATTGCGGAGATTCGGTATATTGTGCCAATGTCCAGGAACCGGGATCCCTAGATTAGAAATTAGTCGAGTTTGAGATGACGAGTCACTAGTTTGATTTACAGTTTTATATCGATTTATGTGTTCAGATTATGATACATGTTATTGTTATCTGTTTCATGCTTTTATATCTGTTTATATATTGCATGTATACGTTGTTTATACTGGGAATGTTATTCTCACCGGGGTTAACCGGCTGTTGTTGTGTTTGTATGTGTGCATGACAATAGGTGGGACAGGATCAGGGTCAAGAAGAGGATGAGAAATTACAGTTAGCGTGGAGATTCGGACCCAGAAGTAGAATAGGCTTCAGCACTTGATATATAGTAGTTGAACCCTAGTTTGATTGTAATGTAATGGTACAAGACTTGTACTTTTTACATTGATGTTTATATCAGATGGATTCCATTATGTTTCCGCACTTGTATTTAAAAAAAAAAAATTAGACCCAAGTTTATTTAATTGATCCAATTATTCCAAAGAATGATTAATAAACGAATCAGCGTCTGGGTCCCACATTATTCCGTTGTTACCTTTCACACATTGCGTTTCATTTTATTGTATTTCCTCGTATTTTAATTGATTATTATGTGTGTAAGGCCCGAGATTTTATTACTGTAATCTGAGATTAATCTGAAATGATTTATTTATTAATTGAGATGATTATAGACGAAACGGATCAGACCGGGAGATCCGAAAGAAGATTTGACATGAGGTGCAAGACATGTATGGGCGCACATGCGCGAGGAAGACAGAACCATGCGCGCACGTGCGGGCCTTGAATGCGCGCACATGCACGGAACGTCCAGAGAGTTCGGCGCACATGCGCGGCGGAAGGCGCGCATATGCGCGAGCCATGCCAGAAGCCAAGGGAGAATTCCAGAGAGTTCGACGCATATGCGCGACGTAGATGGAGTACATGCGCGTGATGGGCAGAATGTTCGGCGCATATGCGCAGAAGTGATTGGCGCATATGTGCGAGAAGACGAAATGCTGGTCCGAACAACCGGCGCATATGCGCGACTATGTGCGCGCATATGCGCGCAACGTGCAGAACATGCACGATGCCACTTGCCTTGCTGCATGCCTGATATGTATATATATATATATATATATACAAGCATTCATCCGTAAAGAAATGAAAAAAATTGAGAGAAAAGAGTGAAGTTTTCTTCGACGTGAAAGATTTGTGATTTACAAGAAATCCGTCCGTCAGAATTTGAATCCGACTTCAGTACTGTCTTCCTATCAACGCAGGCTACAACTGGACGTAAGTTTTGTTACGTTTAGATACGATTTGAAATTATGATGTTGTTAGAATTGAATAGGAATCATATATGGTGTTTCTGATACAGTGGACATCGTATAATCGAAGTCAGATTAAAGAACAGACTGGTTATGTATTTGTTATGATTTTTGGAATTGATTAATTGAGATTCGATATCAGATTTGTATTGTTATTGAAAGTATGAGTTGCACCAATATTGATTATGAGTTCTGTTATTATATCTGTGGTGTTGGAATTGACGGGGTTATCGAGACTGTATTGTTATGCCGTCGAAACATCAGTTAATTGATATTGATCAGATTCGGTATTGGTTGAGATTGTATTGTGGTACCCTATGTCGATTGGCACTGATAAGATTATGTTTTGATTTGAGTATTAATCAGAACAGGTTTTGAACTGAGTTATATACTGATATTGTATCTATTCGATTTTCATTATCAGATTGGGTATGGACAGAGTTGACTTCAATACTTCGTCTTCGTCAAACCAAGAAGATAAATGTATAAATTAATGTTGAGTTGGGATTGCACAACTCGAGTGAGGTTTGGCTCGAGTTTCCCTAAATCACATACTTTACCTTATTGTATTGATTTGATTGATGTACTTGTTCTCTTGATTTATAGACAGCAGGTATTAGACGAATAATCTTGTGACAGAAGTGCCTGATAGTGGTGGGATCGCCACGGGCACATTGCACGATGTCACAAGATAGTGTATTGGCGATTGTGCCAAAGTCTGTCACCGGATATTTGGCTATCGATGTGGATAGAAATGTGGCTTCTTCTATTACTGGTGATCGGTACCGTATCGATGTGGATAGAATCAGAGCTTCTTCTATTACTGGTGATCGATACCATATCGATGTAGATAGAATCGGTATTTCTTCTATTACTGGTGATCGATATGGAATGCTAACATCTGGAAACCGGGATCCCTAGACTAGGATTGAGTCTAGTCTTAAATGTGAAGTCATGAGTCTAATTGACAGTTTATATTGAGTTACGTTTGATTATGTTCCTGATGATGGTACATGTTTAGAATAGGATTTATTATTGATATGGATTTATATTCTGATCTGAATACATGTTAGAAATATCTGTTATATGCTTTTATATTGTTTTTATGATTGCATGCATACATAATTTATACTGAGAATGTTATTCTCACCGGAGTTATCCGGCTGTTGTCTTGTTTGTATGTGTGCATGGCAACAGGTGGGATAGGATCAGGGTCAAGAAAAGAACGAGGCTGGACTAGATAGCGTGGAGATCCGGGCTCTGAGGCAACTTAGGATTCAGCACTGTCATATAATTGAACCTAGTTGAATTCTTGTAGACAATACAAGATTTATATGTTTATGTTTAGTATGTAATCTGAATTGAATTACATTACGTTTCCGCTTTGTATTTTAAAAAAAAAATTTAGACTCTTTTTATTATAATTGTTTGAATTATTCATAAAGACGATTAAGGAATGAATTAGCGTCCGGGTCCCCACAATGTGTCAGTTATATTTGCCGTAATTTTACTTGTTCGTCTTGTTAGGGCTCGATTCATGTTTTATTTTTATATTGTTGTTGTATATATAGATCAAGATACATACATATATATATATATATATATATATATATATATATATATATATATATATTGATCTTTCAACCTAAATACATATATATTATTCATTTATAGATGAAAAATTTTATTGGGATAAATTTATATATGCTTTATTATTATAAATATATTTATTAACTATAAAATTAACGATAAAAGTAGTAAAAAAATAATTGAGATAGGAAAAATAAAGAAAAATGTATAGGAAATACGACATTTTTATTTATAAAATTTCATGAATATATTTTTATTCTAGATCGATATATTAATATTAGTAATAGGAATCGATCATCCAATTATCGGAATGGAGGGTTCAGATGCAACTTTGAGATTTTCATCAAGGAAGACATACACACGGTTGCAGCAAAAATCAGCCAACCATGCATATCCTTTCCTCACAAAATCCACATACACCAACGGGTTCTCTCTCTCGATTATGGCCTTTGCTTTCTGCCCATCCATCCCTACTAATTCAGGCCACATGTATTTGTGTCCTGTACGTACATAACAGTATTTTTCATTATATTCCAATAAAAATTGCCGATGGTATGTAGCTAGTATGACATAACTAATTAAGATCTAGAATTTAATTAAGACGGTTTGACGAAGAACGACTTTTAGTAAAAATTTCTCCAACTCAATATATCTATATATATAAAATGATAGTTTCTACATTTACTATCTTAACATATAAATATATATTTTTTAAAAAATATAAGAATGCATAAATGTTTCGATTAGTACCTCTGCCACAACATTTAGGAGTCTGGCAGCCAAGCCATAAACAAGATGTCTCCACATCCATTTTCTTTAGCCTTTGGTTGTTAGAATTAATATTAACATTTATTGGTTTATATAGACACACCCGCTCGTTATATATTTTATTACCGTAATTTCAGTCAATTTAAGATCTGTAATCATTGACCAATCTTATTATTTATTGCATATATTATATTATATTATATTATGGAATATTGTTAACATTCCATTGATTTCTTCAATTCTCTTATTGTTAGGAATTTGGCTTCAATTTTTGAAATATTTTTAACATTCCAATTGATTTAATGACATTCATAAAGAGCATGTTGACCCAAATTACCTAAATTTATCGTTATTTTAAAAAAGAAAAAACAATTTAAATGGATTCTTAGTCTCCTTCAACCTTATTGATGGATTACAGAAAACATAATTTTGGACTTTGAACTTAGAAAGAATCATTTACCACTCTAAAAAATCAAACATAACAAATAATAATAATAATAATAATAATAATAATAATTATCCCTGACATACAACAAACACTCAAAGATCAAAAGATTATATTTGATTTATATAATATTTTCTAAATATTTAATTATAATAATAAGATAATTTTGTTTTTTGTCTAAAATTTATGATTTCATAAATACTTTTTTAATAAACGTCATAATGATATACTTATTGTCCAGATTGGACGTATGTTTAGGATAAGATGATTTGACGCCTCACAAAATTAATATTTTCATATTACTAGTGCTATTTCGGGTGATTTGGCAACAAAAATCATAAATTTTAATATCCAGCAAGTTTATTCATATTTTATTTTTACCAAAAACTATAAGTGGAATTTTTATTTTAAAAAAGAATATGAACGTTTAAAATCGATCGACCACGATATTTCTCATTCGAATCCTTATTATTTCCCTTCTATTCTTGATTCGATACATTATATGTTTCTTTACAAACATGTTCATAAATTTAATGGCATTGTTATGATTTAAATCATAAGTGGTAAGAAATTTTCGAAAATATGATAATATATGACACGGATACGGTATTATAATAACCGTCCTATGACATCATTCAATAGTGTAATAATTAATAATTAGCGACTTATCAGTAAATGATTGAAAATAAGAAGAATTTCAATGCTATACATATATGTTTTTGTTCTATATCTGCCATAATTCAAGAATTTCAAACATTTTTCTTATGTTCTGTTGCAACGCATTCTGTGACACATTACTGTCAAACATTATATTTATTTATATTATGTTGTTTCTGTATTTCATCGGGCCCTCTTGCTGAGCATTTCAAAAAATACTCATATCTTACACCTTTTCCCCGAATAAGCATGTGGGGAAAATCGAAGAGGAGGAAGAGAAATTTTGGGGCTGTTGATGAAGCCATGTTCAAACAAGGCCATCTTTATTTGAAACATCTATTAATTAAAATGCTGCTAGAATATATATTTTTTTAAAGCTAAATCTCGAAAATGTATTTAAATGCATGCATACAATAACTGCAGTAAAACACACATTTTAAAATAAAAAGATTCTAATACTGTAGTTAAAAAATATGTCAAAAATCATGCGAACCAACATGTAAACTGAACAGTGCGCACTTCCAGCCCCGCCTACTCAGTCTTCGGTGCCTCCAGTCTCCTCATCAATATGTTCACCTGCATCATTCACACCTAGTGAGTCTAAAGACTCAACAAACCAAAATAGTTATAACAAGTACATATACATACATGCAATAGTGAAAAGTACTGAACTTAAAATAGACTCCACGATCTTAAAATAGTGAACTTAAGCATATCATGTCAAAGCATGGGTGGAAATTGTTACCGTTGTTTATTCGATTCGTTTGGACTCTGTTTGGTATACATTATTCCGTTGTTACCTTTCACGCATTGCATTTCATTTTATTGTGTTTCCTCGTATTTTAATTGATTATTATGTGTCAGTTATATTTGCCGTAATTTTACTTGTTCGTCTTGTTAGGGCTCGATTCATGTTTTATTTTTATATTGTTGTTGTATATATAGATCAAGATATATATATAATACATATATATATATATAAGGTCCAAAATTAAGACGACGTAATTCAACTGCATGCAAATCTAGGAAATAATGAAAATTGAGTAATTAACTGGTTTTAATTGCTATTTGATTATGTGACATACATGCTTACATGTTAAATATAATTTTATTATCATCATGCATAAAATTGCATTTTTAGGGATATTCAAGCTACGGTCGAGGAACGGGGACCGAGGACTGAAAAACGTAAAATGTTTTTGTTAAATAATTATTTTTTTAATTATTTAAAATATGGTTGATGCTTTTTAGTATTTTTTTTAAAAATAAGATGGTTTTGAGGTGATCTTATACGCCGGGACGTAAATTTTAGCGGTGTTGGTCTTTCAACTTAAATACGAACTTTTGGCAACCCGGCTAAAAAATTCACACATTTAATTAAACAAAAACTTTGTTGATATTTTATTAAATACTAATTAAAACTAATGGGCTTAATTTAAAGGCTTAATAGGCCTAAAAGCCTTGAGGTTGATTAAATAATATTTAAAGTGGTAAATTTATCAAAACCCTACACTTTGCACCAAGGAAAAATCGGCCACTCACTTTCAAATTCTGAAAACTCTCCCCCACCCCTCTCCACAATACACACGACAGCACACACATCAAATTTTGGAAGAAGAAGTTTCGGTTTTGCAAGGGTAGCTTCCTAGCCATCGTCTCCTCGTCCCGTTCTTTGTCGTCAATGGATTTTCGTGCATATATAACGCAAAGGCACGCCATACATCTCCTTTTCTCATCCATCATATCATATTATTGTTTTAATTATTGTATGCATGAAGAACAAGATTAATTTTTCAGAAATTTTCGGATTATTGCATGCACTCTTGAGGAAACATGATATTTGATGCAAATTCATAAAGGTTTTATGAAAAACGGGGCTGCCATGAACTTAGGTTGGAACCAGTGATGTTTATACATGATATAAAGTTACACACACTCACCCTAAACACCACCAAAGTCGAATAAAAAAAAGGGGCAAGCCAATAACAGAAACCGAAATAAGGGCGAACGGGTTCCTTGTTGTGAAGGCTGGGGAGTCACGGCTTGGGGCCAGGGCTTGGTCAGGGGATGGTTCAGTCGTAGGGAGGGTCCTAGCCAGGCTAGGGCTCGAGCTAAGGGGGCTTGGGAGGAGTCCTTGGCAGCGCAGGGTTGGTGCTTCTTCCAGGGGTTCACGGCTCGGTCTGTGGTTCAAGGGCTGGGCTAAGGTGTTGTACTAGAGTCCTAGGAGGGTGTACGGGTGGTTGGTTCAGGGGCTTGGCTCGCTGGTAAGGGGTTGGGACGTAAATCGTAGAGTCCATGTATCATGAAACTCTCGGCCAGATTATGGGCAGTAGAGGGGGTCTTCGTTTTTGGCTTTAGGATGGATTTCTTGGTGGTCTAAGGGTCCAGTAGGTTAATTTAGGATGTTGGTCAAGTTCTGGATCGACATGGTTTGGGGGTAACTCGTGAAAATCGAAAGTTGGCTCGGGGTCGAAGTTTAGGTGTCAATTAGGGTTTTTAAATAAAGAAAAATTTGAAAAACGGCTCACGGGGGTCGAGTCGTGGTCCATAAGGGCTAAAATAATATAAAAAGGCTAAATTTAGAATTTAAAAATTTTATATTAAAGTTTGGGATTTTTCGGGATTAAAGCACCATCAAAACAGTTAATTAAAGATAAATGAAAAAGTCTAATATTTAAGCTTAATAAAAATATGGAAAAATTCATGTAAGCTTAAATAATTATTTGGGACATGTTAGAGTCATGAAATCAAGGAAAAAAAAAGTCAAAATCGAAAAATGTCAAGTTCAGGGGTAAAACAGTCTTTTTACACCTAAAAATTAATAAACGTCATGGCAGTGCCCTAAATGCTAATTTTATCATATTATGATTATTTTTAAATGTTTATGAAATTTTCATGATTAAAATATGATTTTTAAATATCTAAGGGATTTTTATGATTTAAGGAAGACATTTAAAAGATATGTTGCATGCTTGGTTTCAAAAACAAAATTGTTATGTTATGCATGATTTTATAAAGTGATGTGAATGTAAAACATTGAAGGAAGTAAAGTAATTGTGACTAATTCGTTAATGATGGGGATATCGTGAGGGTGATGGTCCCAGTGGGAGTCCGACAATCGTGTTTCCATCATTGCGAATATGTGGTAACGGATTTGTGGTAACGGTAAGAATAGGAATATCGTGAGGGGAAAAGGCCCCAGAGGGAGCCCATTTATGGGAAAAGAGCCCAGAGGGAACCCCGACGATCGTATTTCTATTCGAAAAATGATAGGCCAGGGCCAAGTTGACCGGTGAGAGTGTTGCTGGTGTCCCCCGCCGCTCAGTACTGTGGTTACATGTAGATGGATCCATCGACTCTTGAGGTTTATGTCATGATCAGAAAAGTCACAATTAACGATCTGAATTCAACAAAGGAAAAGGAAAAAGTAAGAGGAAAAGGAAAATGTTTATGAACATGTTAAAATGTTTTTATGTCATGATAAGGAGAAAATAAAGGAAAAAGATTAAGGGTTATTTATGCATGTCATGAAATGTTATTTTCACCTAAAAGTATTTTCACTGTTGCGTGCGATTTTATACGTATTATTTGTTATAAAGATTATGGTGTGTTGAGTCTTTAGACTCACTAGGTGTGAGGTTGAGGGAGGACTTGACGGATGATTGGACTGGATTGATGGCGCACACAACCCAAGGACCAGCGCTTCTATTTTCCGCATTTACGATTATGACTTATGAATTTTGTTAAAGATTTTAAGACTGTTTATTTATGTTTTTTGAGAGATTTTTGAGAGGTTTAGTATGGGCTATACTTTTCAAATTTATTGGTTCTTAGGTGTGGTAAAACATGCGACGATTTCATTTTATGACTATTTCACTTGATTTTTAAAATGCTAGTTGGGTGATGTTTTATTTTAAAGGGTAAAATATTTTATAAAAAATATTTTCATGAGGGTTATGTATATGGCTGAAAATTGGGTGCTTAAAAAAAAATTTCTAGTACTTTTAAAGAAATAAAAAGGGTAGGAGGTTTCAGTTGGTATCAGAGCAAAGGTCCTATAAAGGGTTGTGCCACCATCAGCGCCGGGAAGATCAGTCGTCCAGCCTCAAAGTTGTAAGTTTTACATGCTTTATGTTATTCAGTATGATGCTACCTGCATAGCGTTATGAATATTATGTTTATGATACATGTTTATTAGCTTTTTGAGTAGTTATGCTTTGCATGTTTAAATTGTTAAATGGGATAGGATATGTCGCATGATTAGAAAACTTAGATTTAAATGAATGTTGGTTACGTTAGAATTTGGAAAGCATTCGGATATAATGCCTCCTAGACTTGCACCCGTTAATGAAAACCAAGCCGAGAATAGTATTAATCGTCGAGGGAATAGCAAAGAAAATGCACCACCACCCCCTCCTCCAGGGGATCCTGCTACTCATGCATTAGAGGGTATGGCTCGTCTCTTCGAGCAACAAATACAGCAGCAGCAGTTACAACAGCATTAGTTACAGCTGCAGTTATAGCAGATGCAGCAGCAGCAGCTACAGCAGCCACCTTGGCCACAGCAGGATATTTATGAGCAGTTCCGGAGGCTAGGGCCGAAGGAATTTTCTGGCACCACCGATCCATTTGCTGCTGAGAGTTGGATCCGCTCACTCGAGGTACATTTTCGCTATCTGGACATGGGAGACGCCGACCGTGTGAGGTGTACTATTTATCTGTTTAGGGACGATGCTTCTTTATGGTGGGAAGGAGCCGATCATGGTGTTGACCTTGCTACACTCACTTGGGCACAGTTCAAGACAAAATTCTATGAAAAATACTTTACTGCGGATGTCAGAGGCCGGATAACGAGGGAATTTATGACTCTCCATCACGGAGACATATCTGTTGCTGATTTTGTGAAGAAGTTTAATAGGGGTTGCCACTTTGTACCACTTATTGCTGGGGATGCGGAAGAAAATATTAGACATTTCATGGACGGCCTACGACCTACTATCTGGGATAAAGTTATGATGATGCGTCCTAGGGATTATGCTATCGCAGTTGCCTATGCATATCAGGCTGAGCAGTCTTTGAAGGACATTGATTTTGAGATCCAGCGCAAGAGGCAGCACTATCAGAATAACAATCAGCCGAATAAGAAGCCATATATGGGTCCTCCTAGATCTCAAGGGCCTCAAAAGCCCCAAGGTCCAGTCAAGAAGCCAACTCCACCAAAGCCACAAAATCTTGGAGCACCAAAGCCTGCAGAAAGGCCACCATGCAAGGATTGCAACCGTCTACATCTTGGCAAATGCGAGTTGGGATCATTTAAATGTTTCTACTGCAAGGAGGCTGGTCACAAAGCTATTGATTGCCCAAAGAGGAAAGCACCTACTACAGCACGAGCCTATGTTATGAATGCCGAGGAAGCTGAGGAAGAGGCAGACACTACACTCATCACGGGTAACCTAGTCATTTAACATTTTTATATTGTTTATTATTGCATGAAATGTTAAATTGGTTATTAGAATTGATTTGGAATCAAGATTCAACCTAGTGAAAAATTAGGTTGCATGTCCTACTTAATTGGATTTAAGTTATGAGTTTAGAAACCATAGAAAATGATTTGAATTTTGTGCCTTATTTTATGTGAAGGATGTAATGCTTCCAAATAAAAATTTTAGGGCCAAAATTAAAGGAAATCATAATTAAGGGGTTTAGGAAGAAATTTCGAATTTTTGGAGGGGTTATCATGCAATTTCAAAATTTTAAGGGACCATAATGCAATGTTTCGAAATATAAGGGACCTAAGTGCAAATTCTGAATTCTTAAGGATCAAAAGGCAATTCTCGAAACATAAAGGACTAAATCAGAATTTTAGCAATAATATAAGGACTTAATTGCAATAATTCAAAAATTTGGGGACAATAATGCAAATTTCAAAAATTTGGTGTACTGAAGTGCAATTTTTCCAAGAAATGTTTAAGTTCAACGCGAAATCTTCTTATAATTTTGGGAATCAATGATAGTAAATCCTTAAGATTCAACGCAAAAAGATATAAAAGACAATTTTCATCGCAGGGAGGATCATCATTCTAGGTGTGGCTACCTATGCATTGCTAGATTCAGGAGCTACACACTCTTTCATATCTGAAACCTTCATAAAAAGATTGAAAATTACTCCTCAAGATATGGGTTTGGGTTTCAAAGTTGCTATCCCTTCCGGCGATCAAATGCTCACATCCAAAATTGTCAAGAATCTGGAGCTTCGTTTATTCAGGGATGTAGTCCGAGCAGATCTTATTGTCCTTCCTATGCCCGAATTTGATATTATACTTGGGATGGATTGGTTATCAGCAAATGGAGCTTCGATTGATTTTCGTCAGCGATCAATATCTATTAGGCCACCTAGTGGTAAATCTTTCGTCTTCGAAGCGGCGAGAAACAAGCAAATGCCGCACATTATCTCCTGTCTATGTGCGAGGAAGCTTATTAAGCGTGGATGTCAAGCTTATCCAGCATGTGTCACGACTGCACATGAATCTATCAGTCAGAAGTTAGAAGATGTTGAAATAGTGAGAGATTTTCCTAGCGTCTTTCCCGAAGACGTTTCAGGCATTCTGCCCGACCGGAAAGTGGAATTTTCTATTGATCTAATGCCGGGCACGGTTCCTATATCAAAAGCACCTTATCGTCTAGCACCTGCCAAAATGAAAGAGTTGAAAGATCAAATTCAAGAATTGCTAGACAAGGGTTTCTTTCGCCCTAGTTACTGTCCATGGGGCGCTCCGGTACTATTTGTGAAAAAGAAAGATGGTAGCATGCGTCTTTGCATTGATTATCGAGAGCTTAACAGGGTCACTGTCAAAAATAAGTATCCACTGCCAAGAATTGAAGATTTGTTTGATGAGTTGCAAGGAGCATCGATATTTTCTAAGATTGATCTGCGATCTGGATACCATCAATTGAAAGTTAAAGAGTCTGATGTTCACAAGACAACATTTCGCACGAGATATGGGCACTATGAGTTTATGGTCATGCCATTCGGGTTGACCAATGCGCAAGCGATCTTCATGGATCTCATGAATCGCGTATTTCAGCCGTATCTGGATCAGTTTATTATTGTCTTCATTGATGACATATTGATCTATTCCAAGAGCAGAGAGGAGCATAGCCGTCATTTGAGGACCGCACTGCAAGTACTGCAAGACAGAAAACTCTATGCAAAGTTCAGCAAGTGCGAGTTTTGGCTTGATAGAGTGGCATTCTTAGGCCACATCATTTCCAGTGGTGGAGTAGAAGTTGATCCAAGCAAAGTGGAAGCAGTGAAAGAGTGGCCAGTACCGAAAAGTGTCACCGAGATTCGCAGTTTCTTGGGGCTAGCTGGATATTATCGCAAGTTTATACAAGGATTCTCATCTATAGCGGTACCTATGACCGCCTTGACAAAGAAAAATGCAAAATTTATTTGGGGACCCGAGTGTCAGGACAGTTTTGACAAGTTGAAGCAAGCCTTGATATCAGCACCAGTGTTATCTATGCCATCGGGGCAAGGGGAGTATGTTCTTTATACCGACGCTTCTAAACTTGGTTTGGGCGCAGTTCTGATGCAAAACGACCGAGTTATCGCTTATGCATCAAGACAGTTGAAAATTCATGAAAAGAACTACCCTACTCATGATCTTGAGCTTGCAGGAGTAGTCTTTGCACTAAAAATTTGGAGACACTACCTTTATGGGGAGAAGTGCAAGATATTCACTGATCATAAAAGTTTGAAATACTTCTTTACCCAAAAGTAGTTGAATATGAGACATCGCAGATGGCTTGAGTTAGTGAAGGACTATGATTGTGACATTAGCTACCATCCGGGAAAAGCTAATGTAGTGGCTGAAGCGTTGAGTAGAAAGGCAGCAGTTATCACTCATTTATCACTACAAAAACCGTTGCAGTCCGAGATACAGCGGTTTGAGCTCACAGTATATGCTAGGGGCGAGGACCCAAATCTTGCCACACTCTCAGTCCAGTCGACTTTGAGAGATAGAATTCGAGATGGACAGTCCACTGATGAGCAGTTGCAAAAGTGGAGAGCTAGAGATGAAGCCAAGGGCCGGAATTTATATTCAGTGGTGGATGGTTTAGTCCGTTATCGAGATCGCCTATGGGTTCCTAGTGACGATTCCTTGAGAGATATTATTATGAAGGAAGCCCATGACACACCTTACTCCATCCATCCGGGAAGTACGAAGATGTACAAAGATTTGCAGTTGTTACATTGGTGGCCAGGCATGAAGAGAGTCATTCTGAGATTTATATCCGAGTGTTTGACTTGTCAGCAAGTCAAAGCAGAGCATCAAAGACCAGCGGGAAAGTTGAAGCCACTCCCTATTCCCGAGTGGAAATGAGAAAATATCACCATGGAATTTGTTGTGGGATTGCCAATGACTGTTAAGGGATTGAATGCCATTTGGGTGATAGTCGATCGTCTTACGAAATCAGCGCATTTTTTACCTATTAAGACGACATTCACCATAATTCAGTATACCGACTTGTATATTCGAGAGATAGTTCGGCTGCATGGGATTCCTGTATCCATCGTTTCTGACAGGGATCCGAGATTCACGTAATCTTTTTGGAAAAGTCTGCATGCAGCGATGGGGACCAAGCTACTATTCAGTATAGCATTCCATCCTCAAACCGATGATCAGTAAGAAAGAGTTATACAGATTTTGGAAGATCTATTGCAAGCTTGCGTTATTGATTTCCAAGGCAGTTGAGAACCAAAGTTACCTCTAGTGGAGTTCACTTACAATAACAGTTTCCAATCATCAATCGGAATGGCTCCTTTTGAGGCACTTTATGGAAGGAAATGTAGATCTCCTATTCATTGGGACGACGTTGGGGAAATAGAGATATTGGTCAGGATGTGATTGAAGAGACTTCCGCGCTTGTAGTCAAAATTCGTGAGAGAATGAAGACTGCACAAAGCCGACAAAAGAGTTAAGCGGACAAAACACGAAGGGACTTAGAGTTTGCAGTGGGCGACCATGTATTCGTAAAAATAGCACCCATGAAGGGTGTTATGCGCTTTGGCAAGAAGGGCAAGCTAAGTCCAAGATTTATTGGTCCTTTCGAGATTTTGGAGAGAATTGGGACACTAGAATATAGAGTGGCGTTGCCACCAGCGCTTTCAGGAGTTCACAATGTGTTCCATATTTCAATCCTGCGGAAGTACATGTCGAATCCGTTACATGTGCTTAATTATGAACCACTCCAACTAACTCCAAACATGACCTATGAGGAAAGACCTGTCCAGATCTTAGCAAGGCAAGAAAGAAGATTGCGAAACAAAGTCATTCAAATGGTCAAGGTCAAGTGGCTGAATCACTCCGAAGAGGAAGCTACTTGGGAAATCGAGAGGGACTTGAAGAGTCGCTATCCTGATCTATTCGGTAAGTTCTAATTTCGAGGACGAAATTTTATTTAAGGTGGGAGGGGAGGAATTGTAAGGTCCAAAATTAAGACGACGTAATCCAACTGCATGCAAATCTAGGAAATAATGGAAATTGAGTAATTAAATGGTTTTAATTGCGATTTGATTATGCGACATACATGCTTACATGTTAAATATGATTTTATTATCATCATGCATAAAATTGCATTTTTAGGGATATTCAAGTTACGATCGAGGAACGGGGACCGATGACTGAAAAACGTAAAATGTTTTTGTTAAATAATTATTTTTTTAATTATTTAAAATATGGTTGATGCTTTTTAGTATTTTTTTTAAAAATAAGGGGGTTTTGAGGTGATCTTATACGGTGACACGTAAATTTTAGCGGTGTTGGTTTTTCAACTAAAATACGAGCTTTTGGCAACCTGGCTAATAAATTCACACATTTAATTAAACAAAAACCTTGTTGATATTTTATTAAATACTAATTAAAACTAATGAGCTTAATTTAAAGGCTTAATAGGCCTAAAAGCCTTGAGGTTAATTAATTAATATTTAAAGTGGTAAATTTATCAAAACCCTACACTTTGCACCAAGGAAAAATCGGCCACTCACTTTCAAATTCTGAAAACTCTCCCCCACCCCTCTCCACAATACACATGACACCACACACATCATATTTTGGAAGAAGAAGTTTCGGTTTTGCAAGGGAAGCTTCCTAGCCATCGTCTCCTCGTCCCGTTCTTTGTCGTCAACGGATTTTCGTCACACACACTCACCCTAAACACCACCAAAGTCGAAGAAAAAAAAAGGGGCAAGCCAATAATAGAAACCGAAAGTTGCTGTCATGGGGTAAAGGGGAACGGGTTCCTTGTTGTGAAGGCTGGGGAGTCACGGCTTGGGACCAGGGCTTGGTCAGGAGATGGTTCAGTCATAGGGAGGGTCCTAGCTAGGCTAGGGCTCGACCTAAGGGGGCTTGGGAGGAGTCCTTGGCAGCAAGGACTCCCACCCGAGAATCTGTCTAGGAGGTTGCGCAGGGTTGGCGCTGCTTCCAGGGGTTCACGGCTCAGTTTGTGGTTCAAGGGCTGGGCTAAGGTTTTGCACTAGAGTCCTAGGAGGGTGCACGGGTGATTGGTTCAGGGGCTGGGCTCGCTAGTAAGGGGTTGGGACGTAAACCGTAGAGTCCATGTATCATGAAACTCTCGGCCAAATTATGGGCAGTAGAGGCGGTCTTTGTTTTTGGCTTTAGGATGGATTTCTTGTTGGTCTAAGGGTCCAGTATGTTAATTTAGGATGTTGGTCAAGTTCTGGATCGACATGGTTTGGGGGTAACTCGTGAAAATCGAATGTTGGCTCGGGGTCGAAGTTTAGGTGTCAATTAGGGTTTTTAAATAAAGAAAAATTGGAAAAACTGCTCACGGTGGTCGAGTCGTGGTCCATAAGGGCTAAAATAATATAAGAAGACTAAATTTAGAATTTAGGAATTTTGTATTAAAGTTTAGGATTTTTCGGGATTAAAACACCGTCAAAACAGTTAATTAAAGATAATTGAAAAATTCTAATATTTAAGCTAAATAAAATTATGGAAAAATTCATGTAAACTTAAATAATTATTTGGGACATGTTAAAGTCATGAAATCAAGAAAAAGAAAGTCAAAATCGAAAAATGTCGTGTCCAGGGGTTAAACGGTCTTTTTGCACCTAAAAATTAACAAACGTCATGGCAGTGCCCTAAATGCTATTTTTATGATATTATGATTATTTTTAAATGTTTATGAAATTTTCATGATTAAAATATGATTTTTAAATGTCTAAGGGATTTTTATGATTTAAGCAAGACATTTAAAAGACATGTTGCATGCTTGGTTTCAAAAACAAAATTGTTATGTTATGCATGATTTTATAAAGTGATGTTTATGTAAAACGTTAAAGGAAGTGAAGTAATTGTGACTAATTCATTAATGATGGGGATATCGTGAGGGTGATGGTCCCAGTGGGAGCCCGACGATCGTGTTTCCATCATTGCGAATATGTGGTAACGTATTTGTGGTAATGGTAAGAATGAGAATATCGTGAAGGGAAAAGACCCCAAGGGGAGCCCATTTATGGGAAAAGGCCCTAGAGGGAATCCCGACGATCGTATTTCTATTCGAAAAATGATAGGCCAGGGCCAAGTTGACCGGTGAGAGTGTTGCTGGTGTCCCCCGCCGCCTAGTACTGTGGTTACATGTAGATGGATCCATCGACTCTTGAGGTTTATGTCATGATCAGGAAAGTCACAATTAACGATCTGAATTCAAAAAAGGAAAAGGAAAAAAGAAAAGGAAAAGGAAAAGGAAAATATTTATGATCATGTTAAAATTTTTTTATGTCATGATAAGGAGAAAATAAAGGAAAAAGATTAAGGGTTTTTTATGCATGTCCTGAAATGTTATTTTCACCTAAAAGTTTTTTCACTGTTGTATGCGATTTTATACGTATTATTTGTTATAAAAATTATGGTGTGTTGAGTCTTTAGACTCACTAGGTGTGATGGATGCAGGTGAGGTTGAGGGAGGACTTGACGGATGATTGGACTGGACTGATGGCGCACACAACCCGATGACCAGCGCTTCTATTTTCCACATTTACGATTATGACTTATGAATTATGTTAAAGATTTTAAGACTATTCATTTATGCTTTTTGAGAGATTTTTGAGAGGTTTAGTATGGACTATACTTTTCAAATTTATTGCTTCTTAGGTTGGTAAAACATGCGACGATTTCATTTTATGAATATTTCACTTGATTTTTAAAATTCTAGTTGGATGATGTTTTATTTTAAAGAGTAAAATATTTTATAAAAAATATTTTCATGAGAGTTATGTATATGGCCGAAAATTGAGTGTTAAAAAAAATTTTTTTCTTGTACTTTTAAAGCAATAAAAAGGGCAGGTCGTTTCAATAAAGCAGACCAATGATGCACAGTTGACAGAGATGAGAACCAGAGTAGAAGAGAGAGGTAATTCAGAGCTTGGGATGAATAAAGATGGTTTGATGACATTCAGAGGCCGTATATGCATTCCTACTGGTGATGATACTCGGCGAGTCGTCTTGACAGAGGCACATACCACGCCATACTCGATACATCAAGGTAATACCAAGATGTATCAGGATCTTTGAAGACTCTATTGGTGGCCAGGTATGAAGAAGGATATTGCCATGTTTATTTCTCAATGTCTAACTTGTCAGCAGGTGAAAATCGAACACCAGAAACCTGCTGGGACATTGCAGTCATTGCCGATTCCTCAATTGAAATGGGAGCACATTACAATGGACTTGGTGATTGGTCTTCCCAGAACGCAGAAAGGCTATAACTCTATTTGGGTTATCGTTGATCGGTTGACCAAGTCAGCGCATTTTCTCCCAGTCAAGACAAACTTATTCCATGAACCAGTATGCCGAAGAGTACATAGCAGAGATTGTCAAACTTCATGGTGTTCATGTGTCGATCGTGTCTGATCGTGACCCTAGATTTACTTTAGAGTTTTGGAAGAGTTTATACAGAGCCTTGGGTACACGGTTAGCATTCAGTACAGCATATCATCCCCAGAGCGGCGGTCAATCGGAGAGAGTTATTCAGATTTTGGAGGATATGCTCAGAGCATGTACTCTTGACTATCCTGGTAGCTGGGATTCCAAATTGCCTCTTGTTGAGTTCACGTACAATAACAGCTACCAGGCGACGATTGGCATGGCACCGTATGAGGCACTTTATGGCAGAAAATGTAGATCCCCCTTATATTGGGACGAGATTGGTGAGAGAAAGATGTTGGGTCCAGAGTTGGTCCAACAGACAGCTGATGTTGTTGTTGTTATTCAAGAAAGGATGAAGACAACACAATCAAGACAGAAGAGTTATGCTGATGTAAGACGGAGGCCGTTGCAGTTTGAGGTTGGCGATCACATGTTCTTGAAGATTACACCTCTTAAAGGTGTGATGCGGTTTGGCAAAAGGGAAAGTTGAGTCCAAGATTCATTGGCCCATTTGAGATCTTGGACAGAGTTGGTGATCGAGCTTACAGGTTAGCCCTACCGCCAGATCTTGATAGAGTTCATAATGTTTTTCATGTCTCCATGCTCAGGAAGTATATTGCGAATCCTTCCCATGTTCTTCGTCACGAGCCATTGGATTTGACGCCGAATTTAACGTACCAAGATATTCCAGTCCAGATTCTGGATCACAAAGTTAAAGTATTGAGAAACAAATAGATCGGCATTGTTAAAGTCCTTTGGAGGAATCAATTGATTGAAGAAGCCACGTAGGAACCAGAAGATGAGATGAGAGAAAAGTATCCGGAGTTATTTTCGCAATGACGTCAATTTCGGGGACGAAATTTCTTTAAGGAGGGGAGATTGTAATATCCAAGCTTGGTGAACGGTACGGTTTAAGATTTCATATGTTTATGGACTACTTGGTCAAGTTTAACTATAGTTTTGATGTTAAGAATTTTGATTTATGAGTTATAGTATTGTTGATTATAGATGATGTGTAGTTATATTGTAGCGACGTTACGATTAAATTCATGATAATTTTTATGTTGAGCCAATTGGTATGAGGCTAATCGGAGTGGTTAGATAAGACATAGAGGTGCATCTTTCATGTTGAGAGTGTTGCCAAAATATGAGGAGAAGCGACGTTACGATTCGATTCTATTTGCAAAGTATATTGTTGGCTTCAGAGGACACTGCACACGCGCCAGAAAAGCTTCGCATTCGCGGTGATTGGACAGTATGGCTATCGCACCTGCGGTAGAGAACTCAGCGCACTCGCGGTCGTTTCTTTCGGATTTTTGGATGTGGTTCAGCCTACGTAGCGCACCCGCGGTGCAAGGACTATCGCACCTGCGGTGCATGAACAGTGTAGTCGTGTTTTTGAAGTTTTAAGTGATTAAATGCAAGTGTTTGCTCATATTTCCCTCATTTTTCTCCATTCTTCTCGGTTCTTCAGTTCAAGGGGGAGCTAGGGTTCTCATTTCTTTCTTTTGTTCCTTTGATTCAAGCTTCTAGTTGGGTTATTGAAGTGAGAGCAAGATCATTTTGGATTTTAGGAGCTAAGGTAATCTTGTGGTTTTAGTTATTATTGGATTGTGGTGTTGGGGAAATTATGGAATTTATGATTGTGTTGGTTTTATGGATTTTATGGTATGGTTATTTGATTATTAAGTTGTTGATGCTTCAATACATTGTTTATTGTTGTAGGATTTATACCAAGAGATTAGAATCAAGCTTTCCATTTGTAGCAAGTGGAATTTATCTCTTGTGCTCACATGAAGTATATGTATTGTATTTCATTGGTTTTAACATGCTAATCCCTTCCACTTGATTCATGTTATGTATGAATACACTTTGTTGTATATTAGAGGCTTTTATATGTCTCAATTATATAAAAGGGAATGCAAATGAAAAGAGTATTCAAAGTGCTTGTTTTAATGTCCAAGAGGGAGTTCAAATGATTTATTAGATTGATAAATAGATAGTCAGATATTGCATTCAATTAGTTGATCAATGACTAAGGCTTATATCCCAACAGAGTAATCGATTTATATCGATGGGATATAGGTACAGAGACAGAGATACTATTTAGATATCAATCAACCGGAGAAAAGAGAAATACCATCGTTATGGTCATGTTATACTATGTTATTCATGTTTTAAGAGTTAGATGATATTTAATGATTTCAAAGTCATGTTTTACAGAGTATGATATTTGAATATTGTTATGTAAGAGTTCCACTTGCTGAGTTTTATACTCATTCCAGTTATTTCATGTGATGCAGATAAGAGTGACGAGCCGGAACTTTGATTGGAGCCGAGGTCATATGCACAAAAAGATGGAAGGAAGAAAGATATTTTGTTAGCATTTTGACATGATCAAAAATGATATTTTGTATTTTGATACAACACTGTATTGATCATGTATATACTTTTGATTGTATATATATTGAAAATATATTTATGTCAAGAAAATTTTAAATCCTTCTTTCCTTTAAGTAAATTTTAAAATTCCGCTATTATTTTATGAAATCACTCAAGGGCGTTACAAGCTCCCTCCCACCATAAGGATGCGTCATACCTCAGCATATAAGTGGCGCACCTGACCCGGTCGCCATCCCTCATCTCCAGATTCTGAAAATGTAGCTCCAAAGACCGAATCCAACCCTCCGCCACAAAAGGATCAATGGTACCCCTGAACTCCTTTGGGTCGAGCCATCTGAACTGCCCGTAAATTTATGTCTGAAGCCTGCTGCGCCTGCTCCATAAGCCTAGCAATACCCTCAAGTACGCGGGCAGCTGCGTCCCCTGGCGGCGGCGGTGGTGGTGGAGGTGGGCCTTTGCCGTATCCTGAAGTATCATCCTAACGATCTGTACTGGGGGCGCGTCTGGGAGGCATGATATCTAAATACACTCCAAATTCAAAACATAACTCATCATGCAATTTAATCTAGTTTTCAAAACATTTTAATCCTTAAACCATGAAAGCAGCTAAACATGTACTGTAAATCGCTATAGAGAACGAATCATGCAAACATGTAGGTGATAAGCATTAAAACATTTAAAACACGTAAACTTACAGACTTGAGGCTTGAAGGCTGAGCTGTAGAAGCTGGCACTGGCACAACCCTATACAGGACACTTGCTCTGATACCAACTGAAACATCTACTAAACGTCTACTAAATAATTTTTTTATCACATAATCGAAACTTAATTTAAATGCATGCATGCAATACTGCAGAAAATTCAAAATTTTAAATTAATAGTAATCAACTAACATGTAAAAATACTGCAGTTAAAATAATGAGAAAACGTCAACCCGAAGCTTACGTTTAAAACATAAAACATATATGAAACATGAAACTCCTGATAACCATCAAAAATAAAAGTACGTAAATATCCAAAATCACATATCTCAAAACATGATGTGCGGAAAAATACAGTCCTCGGGTTCGTGTGCGCACATCCAACTCTGCCTACTCGGTCTTCGGCACCTCCAATCTCCTAATAAACATAATCACCTGCATCATTCAAACCTAGTGAGTCTAAAGACTCAACACACCTGTAACATAATAGCAAATACATACACATAGCAGGAAATAGTGAAAAGTGCTGTAATAAAGTTACGTTTCAAGATCTTATAAAACCGTAGGCATAATCGTGACCTGTCAAAGCATAAACATTAACATAACATATCTCAACATATCAACATATACGTGTTCGTTTTTCTTAATTTGAATTTTGTTGATTAGCTGTAATTTTCGTATCATCGTATTAGGCGATGGATCCATCTACGTGTAACCGAGGTACCCGGCGGCGGGGACATCAGCGACAGTATTATCCATCCAATGAGCCTTGCCCTTACATATCATCGTATTGACGTTTTCGTATTAGTCACAACCAACTCCATTCCTTCAAAAACATGTCATCGTATTCGTCACTTATAAAATCATGCATATACGTAAATTTTGCTTAAAATCAATCATGCAATGTAAAAAGTCATATTGGTGATAACAAAAAAACATTTAAAACATGTCAAATCGTGTTTAGTACGCTGCCAAGGCTACTAACTCGACCCGAAGGTGACCACGCTTAAGTCATAATTCAATGATTCCCAATCAAGCCTCATATGATCCAATCTAATCCTCAGTAAACCTGGTCATAACAACGTATCAACATCCTAATGGGACAATAGCGCTAAAAACAAAAGCCCCTCAAACAGACTAGCGCCTAGGCGCTGACATTGTGGTGCTGCGGCGCTTGGTTAGCGCATATGCGCCCGGCATCAGCGCTGCGGCACTACATGTTCTAGCTCAAGCAGCGCCAAAAGGCAGTGCCACGGCGCTAACCCTGCGACAGAAAAACGTCCAAACCCATCCAAGATAATTAAACCGCTCAAAAATGTTGATAACTTTGCGTAGGACGAGCACCGGAGAAAATGGGGAAGACTTCTCTTGAAAACCTTGAGGAAAAACAATATGGCTGCTGAATCTTTTTGAATGGGAGGCTGCTGAAAGGGGAGGGGTGGCCGAGTGCTTTGAGGGTAGGGTTAGGTTAAGGGGTGTTTAGGTTAAATAATGATACACTAATGGGCCACACATAATTATTAAAGGGGTTTTAAAAAAATGTTTTTGGCCCATTATGCAATAAAACAAACCCGACAAGCCCAATAACACTCTCGAAATATATTTAATTTTTGTACAATTTTGAAAATATTGACCGAATCCTCAAAAAAGTCTTTCGAATCGATAAAATTTATGTACCGGTTTAAAATACGTCCCGTCGAGTAAAATACCTAACCAAAGCCCATTTTTGAAATTTCCCCTTAAATACACCATATATTAAATAATTAAAAATAATTATTTAATAAAAATATTTTTCGTGATTATCATCGGTCTCCGTTCCTCGTTCGAGCGCGAAATACAACTTAAAACCCTAATGCATGAAGCTTTTAATATAACCATGAAATAACACCTATCCATGCCATACTCAAGAAATACAATGCATAAAAATCAGTAATCACATATTTTAAACAAAACCCTAGAATGCATGCAGTCGGGTTACGTTGTTCGAATTTCCTAGACCTTACACTCTTGATGTCATCATGATGACAACCGAGTAGCTCCCATACTCTTGATGTTACGTGCATGGACTAGCGGCGATTTGATGATGAGTTCCTATCATGGGTGAAAATTGTTACCGTTGTTTATTCGATTCGTTTGGACTCTGTTTGACATACATTATTTGTAATGCCCGAGATTTATTTTGCGATTAATCTGTGATTATTGATTTTGAATTGATATGATTATGAAGGACCCCTCCGAGACTTGATTTGAGGTAGCATGTAAGGACCGTGTATCGTATTATCGTAAATCTTATATTGATTATCGATAATTAATGAAATTGTCATGTGATTATGTATTTGATGTATATCGTGACAATGAAATTGAGAAAATGAATATTGAATATATCAGAATAGGATATAAAATAGTAAAATAGTAGAAAATGACCTCCCGAGCGCCAGGGTATATGACAATGTATGTTCGGGCAGAACCTGTCGCGCCCGAGCGGTAATGTTTGACCGTCCGAGCGCGGTACAAGTGAAACTCGGGGGCAGAACCTCTCGCGCTCGAGCGCGAGAATTCTACCGCCCGAGCGCCGAAGCGGTGGGGATAAGAATCCCTTCTTTCTTTCTTTTCCTTCGTCAGTTCATTTCAGCAACTTCGAGGGAAAGTTAGAGAATTCGATTTCTTTCGTCCGAATCGACTTCGAAACGCTGTCTAAACGCGAAACAAATTGTAGATTCGGAATCTTCGGGTCGAGGGCTTCTGACTGAGGTAAATTTCTTCTAGTTTCAGCAGCTCTAAATATCAAAGTGCTGGAATAGCATGTATTTGAAGTTGAAATTCCTATATGTAGTAGAATAACCGACGAGAAACTCATATTCGAAGTCGGAATTGAATTATGTTATGATTTGGATTTGATATGAATTTTTGAATTTTCAAATGATATTTGAAACTCATATTAATGATTTTGGATTATGTTATTGATTGGAATGAGTATGTTATTGATGTAAAGTATTATACCGATATCTTCAGGCTACATCAACTGGAAACGAATAATTGAGGTATGTTGCGATCGGATAACATACGACAGGTATCTGTATTATATGATATATGTTGGATTGGTTTGATTGATTGGAATGAGAATATATGTCTATATGTCTTATTTGTTGAGTTTATGTGGCATACATGACATTGTTATTTGAATATCGATGTATAAAATAAATGTTTTGTTAACACACATCGTTTGATGCATACATCGATACATGACATGCACGTTGAGCTATGATCCTTGGATACCCTGATATGATTTGATTGGATTCTGGGGTTTGTGAACACAATTGCTATGTTGGTATTATATGATCCGTAAAGCATAGACAATTGTGGCCCCGATGATTGGATATGAGATTTGGGATTTGATGGCGCGTTGTCGACGCTATCATACGAGTATCCCTTATTGAGGCCGGTGTGCCAGCTCGAGCATTGATTTGATAGCGATTCGATTGATTCTGACATGTGCTCAGTGGATGGGCATTTGACCTGATACCTCCACGACATACATGCATTGCATATCATATATCATTGTTTAGATACTTGTGGTATATATGATGGTTGTTCCATACGGAGTTTTGCTCACCCCCAAGGGGGGCTGTTGTTGTTTTTGTGTGTGGACAATGACAGGTACTCCAGGTTATCAGGAGGCCGGAGAGGGTACTTCTGGAGGGAGTCACAGTTTGAGTTGAGGTTTATATTTTGTTCCCAGTATATATGTATATGTATCTATATACCGGGGCATGTCCCGAGGATATGAGTTGTTTGTCTGTGATTGGTTTTGATTACGTGTGGGCATGTTTATGATATGAGATTAAATACTATTTTTAGTATTTAAATTATAGAAGAAATATTTTGGGCTCATTGTAAAGAAATTTTAAACTCGTTTTCCGCTATAATTAGTTAACCCTAATCAAAGTGCATTGTAATAACGATTAGGAGCTAAGGGCCCCACATAGCGTGTGATACCGCATGTGCGAGGGCAGAACACCTCGCGCATATGCGCGAGATGGGCAGAGGACCTCGCGCATATGCACGAATTGAGTGCGCGCATATGCGCGAGCGTGTGCAAGAAGATATGCCAAGTCCAGAGAACCTCGTGCATATGCGCGGAGATGATGCACGCATATGCGCGAGCTGCCGAAAATATGGGGGCCGAGACCAGTAGGTCTCGCGCATATGCGCCGAGGAGGGTCGCGCATATGCGCGAGACGTGATGCTTGAAGAATAAGCCACTTGGCCTGGACATGTTATATATAAAATAGAAGCCTCATTCTCCAGACAGCAACGAAGGGAAGAAAGAAACGAAGAAACGAGGGCCAACTTCAAGTTCTTGAAATAGAATTCTGAATTACGCAAAATCCGCCAATTCGATTTTGAATCCGATTTCAGTACTATGTTCCTATCGACAAAGACTTCAACTGAATGTAAGTTTCGTTATATTTTGATATGATTTGAAAATATGATATTGAAGGAATCGGATATGATTCATATACGGTGTTCTTGACATAGTAGATATCGTATAATTGAAATCGGATCGAAGAACAAATACCGTATGAAATTGTTATGATTTTTCAGAGTTGATTTGATTGAGATTATACAGATTTGATATCAGATTATGTTTGTCGATCAATTATGAGTTGAGATTGATATCTGTTGATATTTGTATTGCTGGATATATTGAAATTGTGCAGTTATGCCGTTGAAACAGAATTAGATTGAGTTATGATTATATCCAGTATTAATCTGAGTGGTATATCATATTATACTCCTCGATATTGTCCTTGCCAGATTGAGTATTGACAGGCTTCGAATTCGAGACTTCGACTCCGCCAGACCAAGAAAAGAAAGGTATAAATCAATGTTAACCGGGAGATCGACTCGAGTCAGATTGGACTTGAGTTTCACAAAAACTACATACTTTATTTCATTGCATTGATGTTTGCAAGTCATGAGATTAATATGCTTAGTCTATTTAGTTATAGCAAAGCGTGTATTGAGTCATGGGCGGAGATGCCTAGTCTTTGGCGGATATGCCAAGACACTGGATGTTTGGTTTATATCGATGTTGCGTAGGAGCAGATCGGCTTCTATTGCGGAGATTCGGTATATTGTGCCAATGCCCAGGAACCGGGATCCCTAGATTAGAAATGAGTCGAGTTTGAGATGACGAGTCACTAGTTTGATTTACAGTTTTATATCGATTCATGTGTTCAGATTATGATACATGTTATTGATATCTGTTTCATGCTTTTATATCTGTTTATATATTGCATGTATACGTTGTTTATACTGGGAATGTTATTCTCACCGGGGTTAACCGGCTGTTGTTGTGTTTGTATGTGTGCATGACAATAGGTGGGACAGGATCATGGTCAAGAAGAGGATGAGAAATTACAGTTAGCATGGAGATTCGGACCCAGAAGTAGAATAGGCTTCAGCACTTGATATATAGTTGTTGAACCCTAGTTTGATTGTAATGTAATGGTACAAGACTTGTACTTTTTATATTGATGTTTATATCAGATGGATTCCATTATGTTTCCGCACTTGTATTTAAAAAAAAAAATTAGACCCAAGTTTATTTAATTGATCCAATTATTCCCAAGAATGATTAATAAATGAATCAGCGTCTGGGTCCCACATTATTCCGTTGTTACCTTTCACACATTGCGTTTCATTTTATTGCATTTCCTCGTATTTTAATTGATTATTATGTGTGTAAGGCCCGAGATTTTATTACTGTAATCTGAGATTAATGTGAAATGATTTATTTATTAATTGAGATGATTAAAGACGAAACGGATCAGACCGGGAGAGCCGAAAGAAGATTTGACATGAGGTGCAAGACATGTATGGGCGCACATGCGCGACACGTATGGGCGCACAGGCGCGAGGAAGACAGAACCATGTGCGCACATGCGCGCCTTGAATGCGCGCACATGCGCGGAACGTCCAGAGAGTTCGGCGCACCTGCGCGGCAGAAGGCGCGCATTTGCACGAGCCATGCGAGAAGCAAAGGGAGAATTCCAGAGAGTTCGGCGCATATGCGCGACGTAGATGGCGCACATGCGCGTGATGGGCAGAATGTTCGGCGCATATGCGCAGAAGTGATTGGCGCATATGCGCGAGAAGACGAAATGCTGGTCCGAACAACCGGCGCATATGCCCGACTTTGTGCGCGCATATGCGCGCAACGTGCAGAACATGCACGATGCCACTTGCCTTGCTGCATGCCTAATATGTATATATATATATATATACAAGCATTCATCCGTAAAAAAATGAAAGAAATTGAGAGAAAAGAGTGAAGTTTTCTTCGACGTGAAAGATTTGTGATTTACGAGAAATCCGTCAGTCAGAATTTGAATCCGACTTCAGTACTTGTTCCTATCAACGCAGGCTACAACTGGACGTAAGTTTTGTTACGTTTAGATACGATTTGAAATTATGATGTTGTTAGAATTGAATAGGAATCATATATGGTGTTTCTGATACAGTGGACATCGTATAATCGAAGTCAGATTAAAGAACAAACTGGTTATGTAATTGTTATGATTTTTGGAATTGATTAATTGAGATTCGATATCAGATTTGTATTGTTATTGAAAGTATGAGTTGCACCAATATTGATTATGAGTTCTGGTATTATATCTGTGGTGTTGGAATTGACGGGGTTATCGAGACTGTATTGTTATGCCGTCGAAACATCAGTTAATTGATATTGATCAGATTCGGTATTGGTTGAGATTGTATTGTGGTACCCTATGTCGATTGGCACTGATCAGATTATGTTTTGATTTGAGTATTAATCAGAACAGGTTTTTAACTGAGTTATATACTGATATTGTATCTATTCGATTGTCATTATCAGATTGGGTATGGACAGAGTTGACTTCAATACTTCGTCTTCGTCGGACCGAGAAGATAAATGTATAAATTAATGTGGAGTTGGGATTGCACAACTCGAGTGAGGTTTGGCTCGAGTTTCCCTAAATCACATACTTTACCTTATTGTATTGATTTGATTGATGTACTTGTTCTCTTGATTTATAGACAACAAGTATTAGACGAATAATCTTGTGACAGAAGTGCCTGATAGTGGTGGGATCGCCACGGGCACATTGCACGATGTCACAAGATAGTGTATTGGCGATTGTGCCAAAGTCTGTCACCGGATGTTTGGCTATCGATGTGGATAGAAATGTGGCTTCTTCTATTACTGGTGATCGGTACCGTATCGATGTGGATAGAATCAGAGCTTCTTCTATTACTGGTGATCGATACCATATCGATGTGGATAGAATCGGTATTTCTTCTATTACTGGTGATCGATATGGAATGGTAACATCTGGAAACCGGGATCCCTTGACTAGGATTGAGTCTAGTCTTAAATGTGAAGTCATGAGTCTAATTGACAGTTTATATTGATTTAAGTTTGATTATGTTCCTGATGATGGTACATGTTTAGAAAAGGATTTATTTTGATATGGATTTATATTCTGATCTGAATACATGTTAGAAATATCTATTATATGCTTTTATATTGTTTTTATGATTGCATGTATACATAATTTATACTGAGAATGTAATTCTCACCGGAGTTATCCGGCTGTTGTCTTGTTTGTATGTGTGCATGGCAACAGGTGGGATAGGATCAGGGTCAAGAAAAGAACGAGGCTGGACTAGATAGCGTGGAGATCCGGGCTCTGAGGCAACTTAGGATTCAGCACTGTCATATAGTTGAACCTAGTTGAATTCTTGTAGACAATACAAGATTTATATGTTTATGTTTAGTATATAATCTGAATTGAATTACATTACGTTTCCGCTTTGTATTTTAAAAAAAAAATTTAGACCCTGTTTATTATAATTGTTTGAATTATTCCTAAAGAAGATTAAGGAATGAATTAGCGTCCGGCTCCCCACAATAGGTGGTATCAGAGCATTAGGTTCCAGAACAGTAGGTTCTAGAACTGTAGGTTCCTGAGATTGAGATAGAAGAGAGTGAGCGGGGTAGATTTAGTTTTCTTTCCTGCTTTTGATTGCTAGCATGTGACTTATTATAATGTTGACTTACATTGTGTATGGTAGCATGATATTATGTTGACTACTTTTAAATACATGTACCTGAATACCTGAGTTGATTTGGTAATATGTCTGATTTGAAAATAAATCAGAACCAATTCTCGATCAGAGATAAGCTGATCAAAAAGGGACTGAGATTGATTTATCTCATGTGATGGCTAACTCTTGTGGTAAGCAGATATACCTCCCTGAAGAATTCCTGAAAGGGGTAGTACTTCGATTGATCAGATGGATGAGACAGAAACTTTGATGGAAACACAGATGAAGAGGTTTCAACCGCCGATTCTGAAGGGGAATGAGACGCTAGTGGAGTGTGAGAATTGGTTAGATGATATAGATATACTCTTTGATTCACTTGATTATCCAAATGAACGGAGAATTAAACTGGTGCCCAATCAGTTACACGAGGTCGCTAGGAGTTGGTGGATTACAACCAAAAGAGTATTAGAACAGAGGGGTACGGTGATTACGTGGGAAGTCTTTAAAGCTGAATTTTATCGAAGATTCTTCTCAGGATCGTACCGAGAGGACAAGAGAGCAGAGTTTGAGAATTTGAGACAAGGCCAACTGAATATTGAAGAATATGTTGCTAAATTCTCTACTCTACTGCGTTTTGTTCCTCAGATAGCTGGGAATGATGAAGCTGTAGCTGATCAGTTCATCAATGGATTAAATTCTGAGATAATTGCCTTGATAAAGGTTGAACGACCCCATCAGTTTGTTGATGCTTTGAATAAAGCAAAAAGAGCTGAGACGAGTCTGATTAGACAACAAGAAAGGTTGTGTGCAATGCAACCCCAGACACAACAATTCCCTCTCCGATCGGATAGTGGCAGTACGAGTGGGAAGCAAGATTTGCTGAAAGCTCGAAAGAAACAGTTCAAGAAGTTAGGGAGCGGTTCAACAAGCTCCAGCGGTTCTAGCCCGAGTTACACCAGAGTTTATTGTAGAACCTGTGGAGGAAGGCATCCCACAGAGCAATGCCGAGGTGTACTTGGTAGTTGTCATGTTTGTCGACAACCAGGACAATTTGGTAAAGTCTGTCCACAGAAAGGTTCCCGAAGATTTCAGGGAGCAGAATCATCTGGTGGTAGTGATCGAGGAACAGACCCAGGACACACGTGATGTTATAGTGGCAGGCAATAATCTTTTATGATTATGTTGCATATGTATTGATATATACTAATGCATTTCCTACGATTATCTTTGACTGAGTTGTATTGATAAATGTTGTACCTGCTGGGTCTGTATTACTGTAGTATTGATCTTTGTACCTTTTGGGGAGAGGAATTGATATCAGTGAATTCCGTGATATATTGTGTACTGCAGTAAAAAGAGAATGAGATTGAATTAGATTGTATTGTACTTGTGTTATCTGATTCTGACTACATTATTGATATTAATATGCTAACAAATACAGAACTGTTATAGATTCTTGCCAGGAGATGGTAAGATTCGGACCTGAAATTGCCGATGAACGAATGATATACGGTAAGGATTCTCGATTTTGAATTCCTTGATATCCGTATTATGTATGATTCGATGATTATCGAAAAGAATGGAGTAATTCCTTATGTATTCAGTTGATTACTGAAGTTGAGCCTATCTGGAAATGATTTGTCAGTAGCAGGAGAGTTGCTATAGTCGTTCCAGATGAAATTCCAGGTTTGTCTTATATCAGGGAGAGCGACTTCAGCCTTGATTTGATATCAGGTATGAATTTCATTGTAGACTTCTGTACATAATGATATTGATTGAATTGAAAGAATTGAAATGTCAGTGAGAGATTTATAGCCTGAGAGTTAAAGTTACATCTAATTATGTGTTTCTCTGGGAAATACTTTAGTTCTGTGTATGGGTTGATAAATCCTGTGTTCCGAAGTGTTCTGATGACCTTATGCTCGTTTTATCTATGATATTTTGATATATTCGCAGCGTATGATTGATTGAATCGAACTGTTGAAATTTGTAGTGAATATTCTGGGAACTGAGATTGTTGTATACAGAATTGTTCGGCTATGAATCCAGATTGCAGCAGATTGTATTCAGAGTCTGTGATATCTGAAGATAGTATACTGATTGATTGTAGCACAGTTGAGATAGTGATCAGTGGCTGAAAACGACATTGATAATGGCAGAACTTCAGAACGTTCAAGCGGGCTCAGAGCTGATGTTTTTTAAATTTCAGCAGTTCCGAAGTTTGATCAGATTGTTCAGAACTTGATTTCGATAATCAGAATAGTGTGTCAATCAGAATACCAGGTAGGTAATGCTTTATTTTATATAATTAGCTGATTTGTTTGTGCCAGATATTTCGAAATTGAAATGACAGGTAGTGTCAGATGCACATTGTAGTAGATTCAGTATTATTCTGGGAACAGGAAATGTGTGATAATTCGAACGGACAGTTTTGATGTAAATAAACGAAATCAGTTATGTAAGAATTTGTATTGAAATGTCTAAATCGCTGACAGATGAAGACAGGAAGATAGAAACCAGGAAATTGAATATACAGATTATCGATTTCTGAACAGAAATAGGAATTTTATACTGTTGGCAGAATGTATAGCATGATTTTTTTTATCTATGGTTTATAGATTGACGGATAGTCGGAGCGAACTATCTAGATACTGGAGGATATCTAGGAACTGTAGTGATGGATTTTAGCACTAGTTACCTGATGTCTTGTCACTTTATGAATTATTGTACAATAATAGCTATTAGATGAATATCGAAATAGTTTTAGTCGAGGTATTGTACAGTGAGAACTGCGGATTTCCTTCGTATGGGGATGATACTGCGGTGATACCTGAGATTGGATTTGATGGGATCAGAGATATGAAAAAGAAAATGAAACTGATTTAGAAGCAAATGAAGATAGTTCGGAGATTGATACGAAATATGCCAACGTCAGGTGATGACTGTTGGTATTTGAAGCCGAGATTGAGTTATTAAGAGCTATTGATTGATATATACAGATGTTGTATAGCCAGCATTCGCAATTGATTTTATCAGAATGATCTTAAGTAGTATGATGATATTATACTTCTTGAATTCTTCTTCAAATTGAAATCAGGGATGCGTGAAAGAATGAAAATTCAGAATGAAGACTAATCTGTTGTTGGAAATATGGTAAAGTTAGCAGGGCATTAAAAGAGACAGAATCTGATATGAGTTCGAGTTTTCAGAATGATTTTATAGAATAAATTTTCTGAAATAACCTCTAGTATACATTTCTTCCTTATCTGAATTGATTGCCTGTGATTTCGAGGACGAAATCATATCTTAGAGGGAGAGAAATGTAAGGCCCGAGATTTTATTACTGTAATCTGAGATTAATCTGAAATGATTTATTTATTAATTGAGATGATTATAGACGAAACGGATCAGACCGGGAGAGCCGAAAGAAGATTTGACCTGAGGTGCAAGAAGAGTCCCCGCGCACATGCGCGACATGTATGGGCGCACATGCGCGAGGAAGACAGAACCATGCGCGCACATGCGCGGCTTGAATGCGCGCACATGCGCGGAATGTCCAGAGAGTTCGGCGCACATGCGCGGCGGAAGGCGCGCATATGCGCAAGCCATGCGAGAAGCCAAGGGAGAATTCCAGAGAGTTCGGTGCATATGTGCGCCCATACAGTGGATATCGTATAATCGAAGTCAGATTAAAGAACAGACTGGTTATGTAATTGTTATGATTTTTTGAATTGATTAATTGAGATTCGATATCAGATTTGTATTGTTATTGAAATTATGAGTTGTACCAATATTGATTATGAGTTCTGGTGTTATATCTGTGGTGTTGGAATTGACGGGGTTATCGAGACTGTATTGTTATGCCGTCGAAACATAAGTTAATTGATATTGATCAGATTCGGTATTGGTTGAGATTGTATTGTGGTACCCTATGTCGATTGGCACTGATCAGATTATGTTTTGATTTGAGTATTAATCAGAACAGGTTTTGAACTGAGTTATATACTAATATTGTATCTATTCGATTGTCATTATAAGATTGGGTATGGACAGTGTTGACTTCAATACTTCGTCTTCGTCGAACGAGAAGATAAATGTATAAATTATTGTGGAGTTGGGATTGCACAACTCGAGTGAGGTTTGGCTCGAGTTTCCCTAAATCACATACTTTACCTTATTGTATTGATTTGATTGATGTACTTGTTCCCTTGATTTATAGACAGCAGGTATTAGACGAATAATCTTGTGACAGAAGTGCCTGATATGGTGGGATCGCCACGGGCACATTGCACGTGGTCACAAGATAGTGTATTGGCGATTGTGCCAAAGTCTGTCACCGGATGTTTGGCTATCGATGTGGATAGAAAAATGGCTTCTTCTATTACTGGTGATCGGTACCGTATCGATGTGGATAGAATCAGAGCTTCTTCTATTACTGGTGATCGATACCATATCGATGTGGATAGAATCGGTATTTCTTCTATTACTGGTGATCGATATGGAATGCTAACATCTGCAAACCATGCAAAAAACATTTATTGTACATGCTAGATCAAATATTTCCTCATGCAAATGCATATACATCAGCATACATAATGTGAATGATGAGAAAAAGAATGATACAACGCTTGCCTTTGCGTTAAACCGCTCGAAAACGTTGATAAATTCGCGTAGGACGAGCACCAGAGAGATGGGGGAAGACTTCTCTTGAAAACTTGAGGAAGAACGATATGACTGCTGAATCTTTTTGAATGGGAGGCTGCTGAAAGGGGAGGGGCGGCCAAGTGCTTTGACGGTAAGGTTAGGGTTAGGTTAAGGGGTGTTTAGGTTAAATAATGATACACTAATGGGCCACAAATAATTATTAAAAGGGTTTTAAAAAAAAAATTAGCCCATTATGCAATAAAATAAACCCGACAAGCCCAATAACACTCTCGAAAAATATTTTGTTTTGGTACGTTTTGAAAAATATTTACCGAACCCTAAAAAAGGTCTTCTGAATCGATAAAATTTGTGTACCGGTTTTAAAATACGGTCCGACGAGCAAAATATCCAACCAAAGCCCATTTTCAAAATTCTATATTAAATACACGATATATTAAATAATTAAAAATAATTATTTATTAAAAATATTTTTCTTGATTATCCCCGATCTCCGTTCCTTGTTCGAGCGCGAAATGAAACTTAAAACCGTAATGCATGAAGCTTATAATATAACCATGAAATAACACATATCCATGCCATACTCATGCAATACAATGAATAAAAATCATTAATCACATATTTTTAACAAAACACTATATTGCATACAGTCGGGTTACGTAGTTCGGATTTCCTAGACCTTACAAATTACCTCCCTTAAATTGAATTTCGTCCTCGAAATTAAAATGTTCCGAATAACTCCGGGTAGCGACTCCTCATCTCGACCTCAGTCTCCCAAGTATCCTCCTCTTCAGAATGATTCATTCACTTGACTTTGATCATTTGGATCTCCTTGTTCCGAAGTCTCCTCTCCTGTCTGTCCAATATCTGAGTCTCTCCTCGAAAGACAGGTTCAGTGTCAGCTGAAGTGGCTCATAGTTCAGCACATGCGAAGGATTCTGTAAGGTCCAAAATTAAGACGACGTAATCCAACTGCATGCGAATCTAGGAAATTATGAAAAATTGAGTAATTAATTGATTTTAGCCGCTAATTTATTATCTGACGTACTTGTTTATATGCTAAATGAGATTTATTTGTCATCATGCATAAAAAAAAAATGTATTTTTAGGAATATTCAAGTGACGATCGAGGAACGGGGACCGAGGGCTGAAGAAAACGTAAAATATTTATATTAAATAATTATTTTTAAATATTTAAAAGATGGTCGATACTTTTTAGTATTTTTATGAAATTAAGGGTTTTGAGGTGATTTTATACGCCGGGACGTAAATTTTATCGGTGTTGGTTCTTCAACTAAAATACAAACTTTTTGGCAACCCGGCTAATAAATTCACATGTTTAATTAATCAAAACTTTGGTTAAAATTTTATTAATCCTAATTAAAGCTAATGGGCTTGAATTTGGTGGCTTAATAGGCCTAAAGCCTACTTAGTTAATGAATTAGTATTTAAAGTGTTAATTGTATCAGAAACCCTACACTTTGCAAAAGAAAACTCACGCCTCACTCTGAAAACTCTTCCCTCCCCACACCCACACACACACGGCAGCACACACTTGCAATTAGGAAGGGGTTTTCGAAGGTCTATCAAGAGCAAACCGTAGTCGTCCCTCCGTTCTTCGTCGTCAACGATTATTCGAGCGTATACTACGCAAAGGCACACCTTAATCTCCCTTTTCTCATCCATTACATCATATTATTGTTTAAAGTATGTGTGCATGAAAAGCTTGAAGTCATACATGTGTATATTCAGAATTTTCGAAAAAAAAAAAGGAGACCATCTTGTACATGCATTGGATTTGTGATTATATGCAATTTGTTTGATGCCATGACTCACGTTTTTTTTATACTAAGGGGCTGCCATGATGTCTAGGCATGGATAGGTAAGTATTACACGGGTTTTGGAGTCCCACACACCACACATGAATCGACTAAAACCAAGAAAGAGAGACGAAACCAGAACTTGTGCAGGAACCGGTTGTTGCTGTCAAGTTTGGGGTTCGGTTTTGTTGTGCAGGGACGGAGGGCTTGGTTGGCTCGTTCCAGGGGCTAGCCAGGGTCATGAGAGAGTCAGGAAGGGAGTCCTAGCCATGCTAGGACTCGCGCACTAAGGCAGGGAAGGAGTCCTAGCAAGCTAGGACTCCCACCCGAGAATCAAGGGGATCGCGTGCAGGGTTCTGTGCTTCGCACAAGCTTGGGCGCGCGGTTCAGGGGGTCTGGGCTGGGTCAGGTCTAGTCCTTAGGGTCCTTAGGGGGTGAAAATCAGGTTGGTTTGGTGGCTGGGTTCGTGGTTAGGGGCTAGGCAGTGCGTGCAAGAGACCTTGTCCAACAAGGTTTCTCGGCCAGCTTTTGTTCAGGAAGTAGAGGGCTCGTTTTTGGCATTAGAAGGGTTTCCTTGATAAAGTTAGGGTCCAGTAAGTTAATTTATTATGTTGGGCACCTTTTGGCTCGACATAGATTGGGGGTAACTCGTGAAAATCGAGAGTTGGCTCGGGGTTGAAATTTAGGTGTCAAATAGGGTTTTAAGTAAAGAAAAAATTGGAAAACGGCTCACGGGGGTCGAGTCGGGGTCCATAAGGGCTAAAATAATATAAAAAGACTAAATTTAGAATTTAAGAATTTTATATTAAAGTTTGGTATTTTTCGGGATTAAAACACTGTTAAAACAATTAAGAAAAGATAATTGAAAAAGTCTAACATTTAAGCCAAATAAAATTATGGAAAAAAATTCACGTAAGCTTAAATAATTATTTGGGACATGTTAGAGTCGTGAAATCAAGGAAAAAGTCGAAAACGTAAAATGTTGAGTCCAGGGGTAAAACGGTCTTTTTACACCTAGAAATTAGTTAAGGTCATGGCAGTGCCCTAAATGCTATTTTATGAAAATATGATTATTTTTAAATGTTTATGAATTGTTCATGATTGAATGATGATTTTTAAATGTCTATTTGATTTTTATGATTGAGGGAAGACATTTAAAATACATGTTGCATGCTTGGTTTCAAAAATGAAAAACGTAATGCTATTCATGATTTTTCTAAAGTGATGTGAATGAAAAATGTTGAAGGATGTGAAATAATTGTGACTAATTCGTTAATGTTGGCGACGTCGTGAGGGTTATGGTCCCAGTGGGAGCCCGACGATCGTGTTTCCATCATTGCGAATATGTGGTAACGGATATGTGGTAACGGTTTTGTGGTAACGGAAGAATGGGAATATCGTGAGGGGAAAAGGCCTCAGAGGGAGCCCATTTATGGGAAAAGGCCCCAGAGGGAGCCCCGACGAGCGTATTTCTATTCGAATCATGATAGGCCAGGGCCCAGTTGACCGGTGAGAGTGTTGCTGGTGTCCCCCGCCGCCCAGTACTGTGGTTTTATGTAGATGGATCCATCGACCCTCATGAGCATGATCAGGAAAGTCACAATTAACGATCTGAATTCAACAAAAGGAAAAGGAAAAATGTTTATGATCATGAAAAATGTTTTATGTCATGTCATGTTGAGGAAAAAGGGAAAAGGTTAAGGTTTATGATTGCATGTCATGAAAAAGTATTTTACGAAAATGTTTATGTTTAAAGTTTTATGCATCATGAAAATATTTACAAAAATGTTTATGTTTATGCATCTTCATGAAAACGATATTTTAAGTACATATATTTTTCACCGTTATATGTTGACTGTATTACGTAATACTCGTTATAAAGATTATGGTGTGTTGAGTCTTTAGACTCACTAGGTGTGATGGATGCAGGTGGTATTGAGGGAGGACTTGATGGGTGATTTGACTGGACTGAAGGCGCACACAACCCGAGGACCAGCGCTACATTTTCCGCTTTATGCTTTATGATTTAAGTTAAAGATTTTTAATATTATTTATTTATGCTTTTAAGAGATTTTTGAGAGGTTTAGTATGGGCTTTACCTTTCAAATTATTGCTTTTTAGGTTTGGTAAAATATGCGACGATTTCATTTGATCACTATTGCACTTGGTTTTTAAAATGCTAGTTGGTTAATGTTTAATTTTAAAGGGTAAAATATTTTCATGTGAGAAAGGTACATGGCCGAAAAATTGAGTGTTTTTAAAAAAAAAAAAAATTTCTAGTACTTTTAAAGCAATAAAAAGGGCAGGACGTCTCAGTTGGTATCAGAGCAAAGGTCCTGCAAGGGGTTGTGCCACCATCAGCGCCGGGAATATCAGTCGTCAAGCCTCAAGTTGTAAGATTTACTTGCTATATGTGATTTTATATGATTTAACCTGCATGACGTTATGGATATTATGTTTATGATACATGTTTAATAGCTTTTTGAGTAGTATTGCCTTGCATGCTTAAAATGCTAATTAAGTCAGGATGTGTTACATGATTAGAGAACTTAGATTTAAATGCATGTTGGTTACGTTAGAATTTGGAAAACATTCAGATAAAATGCCTCCTAGACGCGTACCCGTTATCGAGAATCAGGCAGAGAGCAGTGTTAATCGCAGAGGGAATAGTCAAAGAAATGCACCACCACCACCACCTCCTCCAGGGGATCCTGCTACTCGTGCATTAGAGGGTATGGCTCGTCTCTTCGAGCAACAGTTACAGCAGCAGCAGATACAGCAGCAACAGCTACAGCTGCAGTTACAGCAGATGCAGCAGCAGCAGCCACAGCAGCCACCTAGGCCACAGCATGATATTTATGAGCAGTTCCGGAGGCTAGGGCCGAAGGAATTTTCTTGCACCACCGATCCATTTGCTGCAGAGAGTTGGATCCGATCACTCGAGGTACATTTTCGCTATCTGAACATGGGAGACGCCGACCGTGTGAGGTGCACTACTTATCTGCTTAGGGATGACGCTTCTTTATGGTGGGAAGGAGCCGAGCATGGTGTTGACCTTGCTACACTCACTTGGGCACAGTTCAAGACGAAATTCTATGAGAAATACTTTACTGCTGACGTCAGAAGCCGGATAAAGAGGGAATCTATGACTCTCCGCCAGGGAGACGTACCTGTTGCCGATTTTGTGAAGAAGTTTGATAGGGGTTGCCACTTTGTACCCCTTATTGCTGGAGACGCGGAAGAAAAACTTAGGCATTTCAAGGATGGCCTAAGACCTACCATTCGGGATAAAGTCATGATGATGCGTCCGGAGAATTATGCTATGGCAGTTACTTATGCATATCAGGCTGAGCAGTCCTTAAAGGACATTGACTTTGAGATTCAGCGCAAGAGGCAGCACTATCAGAATAACAATCAACCCAACAAGAAGCCAAATACGGGTCCTCCTAGACCTCAAGGGCCTCAAAAGCCCCAAGGTCAAGTCAAGAAGCCAGCGCCACCAAAGCCACAGAATCCGGGAGCACCAAAGCCTGCTGAGAGGCAACCATGCAAGGAGTGCAACCGTCTACATCTTGGCAAATGCGAGTTGGGATCATATAAATGTTTCTACTGCAAGGAGGCCGGTCACAAAGCTATTGATTGCCCAAAGAGGAAAGCAGCTACTACGGCCCGAGCTTATGTGATGAATGCCGAGGAAGCCGAGGAAGAGGCAGACACTACACTCATCACGGGTAACCTAGTCATTTAACATTTTTATATTCCTTATTTCGGCATGAAATGTTAAATTGGTTATTAGAATTGAATTGTGATTAAGTTTCAACCTAGAATAAATTAGGTTGCATGTTCTACTTAGTTGGCCTTAAGCGATGATTTTAGAAACCATAGAAAAATGATTCGAATTTTTGTGCCTTATTTTATGTGAAGGATGTTATGATTCAGAATAAAAAGTCTAAGGGCCAAAATTAAAGAAAACCATAAAAGGGGGTTTCGAAATTATTGGGGGGCCAATATGCAATTTTCGAAAATTTAAGGGACTTAAGTGCAATAATTCGAAAATTATGGGTCAATAATGCAGACTTAAAAGATTGAGGGACTAAAGCAAAACTTCTCTAAGAAATGTTTAAGTCAACACGAAAAGAATTAAAAGACATTTTCACCGCAGGGAGGATCATCATTCTAGGCGTAGCTACCTATGCTTTGCTAGATTCAGGAGCTACACACTCTTTCATATCAGAAACCTTCATCAAAAGACTGAATGTTACTCCTCAAGATATGGGTTTGGGTTTCAAAGTTTCGATTCCATCCGGTGATCAGATGCTCACGTCTAAGATTGTTAAGAATCTGGAGCTTCGTTTATTCAAAGATGTTGTTCGGGCAGATCTTATTGTGCTTCCTATGCCCGAATTCGATATTATACTTGGGATGGATTGGCTATCTGCGAATGGAGCTTCGATTGATTTCCGTCAGCGATCAGTATCTATCAGGCCACCCAGTGGTAAATCTTTTGTTTTCGAGGCGGCAAGAAACCAGCAAATGCCGCACATTATCTCTTGTCTATGTGCGAGGAAGCTTATTAAGCATGGATGTCAGGCTTATTTAGCATGTGTCACTACTACACATGAATCCATCAGCCAGAAGCTAGAAGATGTTGATATTGTGAGGGATTTTCCTAGCATCTTTCCCGAAGACGTTTCTGGCATTCCGCCCGATCGTGAGGTGGAGTTCTCTATTGACCTTATGCCGGGCACTGTTCCTATATCTAAAGCACCTTATCGTCTAGCACCCGCTGAAATGAAAGAATTGAAAGATCAAATTCAAGAATTGCTAGACAAAGGTTTTATTCGCCCTAGTTACTCTCCATGGGGCGCACCGGTTTTGTTTGTGAAAAAGAAAGATGGTAGTATGCGTCTTTGCATCGATTATCGAGAGCTCAATAGGGTCA
Organism: Primulina tabacum; assembly: GCF_025594145.1. Taxonomy (NCBI): domain Eukaryota; kingdom Viridiplantae; phylum Streptophyta; class Magnoliopsida; order Lamiales; family Gesneriaceae; genus Primulina; species Primulina tabacum. Next base: position 10,597,319 of record NC_134561.1, read on the forward strand.
CTATAAAAAATAGGTATCCACTGCCAAGAATTGAGGATTTATTTGACCAGTTGCAAGGAGCTTCGATATTTTCTAAAATTGATCTGCGATCTGGATATCATCAGTTGAAAGTCAAGGAGTCTGACGTGCACAAGACAGCATTTCGCACAAGATATGGGCACTATGAGTTTATGGTCATGCCATTCGGGTTGACCAATGCGCCAGCGATCTTCATGGATCTCATGAATCGCGTATTTCAGCCGTATCTGGATCAGTTTATTATTGTCTTCATTGATGACATATTGATCTATTCCAAGAGCAGAGAGGAGCATAATCGCCATTTGAGGACAGCACTGCAAGTTTTACAAGACAGAAAGCTTTATGCAAAATTCAGCAAGTGCGAGTTTTGGCTTGATAGAGTGGCGTTCTTAGGCCACATCATTTCTAGGGATGGCGTGGAAGTTGATCCGAGTAAAGTTGAGGCAGTAAAAGAGTGGCCAGTACCGAAGAGTGTCACCGAGATTCGCAGTTTCTTGGGACTAGCTGGCTATTATCGCAAATTCATCAAGGGGTTCTCATCTATTGCAGTGCCTTTGACATCTTTGACGAAGAAAAATGCTAAGTTTATTTGGGGATCCGAGTGTCAAGACAGTTTTGACAAGTTGAAGAAAGCTTTGATATCAGCACCAGTGTTATCCATGCCATCAGGGCAAGGGGAGTATGTTCTTTATACCGACGCTTCTAAGCTAGGTTTAGGTGCAGTTCTGATGCAAAACGACCGAGTTATCGCCTATGCATCAAGACAGCTGAAAATTCATGAAAAGAACTACCCTACTCATGATCTTGAGCTTGCAGCAGTAGTCTTTGCATTAAAGATTTGGAGACACTACCTTTATGGGGAGAAGTGCAAAATATTCACTGATCATAAAAGCTTGAAATACTTCTTCACCCAAAAGGAGTTGAATATGAGACAGCGCAGATGGCTTGAATTGGTAAAGGACTATGATTGTGACATTAGCTACCATCCGGGGAAAGCTAATGTAGTGGCAGACGCATTGAGTAGAAAGGCAGCGGTTATCACTCAATTATCACTCCAAAGACCGTTGCAGTCCGAGATACAGCGGTTTGAGCTTGCCGTGTATGCTAGGGGCGAGGCCCCTAATCTTGCCACATTATCAGTGCAGTCGACTTTGAGAGACAGAATTCGGGATGGACACCCTACTGATGAGCAGTTGCAAAAGTGGAGAGCAAGAGATGAAGCCAAGGGCCGGAATTTATATTCAGTAGTGGATGGCTTAGTCCGTTATCGAGACCGTCTATGGGTTCCTAGTGACGATTCTTTGAGAGATCTTATTATGAAGGAAGCCCACGACACACCATATTCCATTCATCCGGGCAGTATAAAGATGTATAGAGATTTGAAGTTGTTATATTGGTGGCCAGGCATGAAGAGAGACATCTTGAGATATGTATCCGAGTGTTTGACTTGTCAGCAAGTCAAAGCAGAGCATCAGAGACCAGCGGGAAAATTGAAGCCACTCCCTATTCCCGAGTGGAAATGGGAAAATATCACCATGGACTTTGTTGTGGGATTGCCAAAGACAGTTAAAGGATTTAATGCCATTTGGGTGATAGTGGATCGTCTTACGAAATCAGCGCATTTTCTACCTATTAAGACGACATTCACCATGATTCAGTATGCCGACTTGTATATTCGGGAGATAGTTCGGCTGCATGGGATTCCTGTATCCATCGTTTCTGACCGGGATCCGAGGTTCACGTCGTCTTTTTGGAAAAGTCTGCATGCAGCGATGGGGACCAAGTTATTGTTCAGTACAGCGTTCCACCCTCAAACCGATGGTCAGTCAGAAAGGGTTATTCAGATTTTGGAAGATCTACTGCGAGCATGCGTCATTGATTTCCAAGGCAGTTGGGAACAAAAATTACCTCTAGTGGAGTTCACTTACAATAACAGCTATCAATCCTCAATAGGAATGGCTCCTTTTGAGGCACTCTATGGAAGAAAATGTAGATCTCCTATTCATTGGGACGAGGTTGGGGAAAGAAGAGACATTGGTCCAGATGTGATTGAAGAAACAGCTGAGCTTGTAGTCAAGATTCGTGATAGAATGAAGACTGCACAAAGCCGACAAAAGAGTTATGCGGACAAAAGACGAAGGGACTTGGAGTTTGCAGTAGGCGACCACGTGTTTGTGAAGATAGCACCCATGAAGGGTGTTATGCGTTTTGGCAAGAAGGGCAAGCTTGGTCCTAGATTTATTGGCCCATTCGAGATTTTGGAGAGGATTGGGACACTAGCTTATAGAGTGGCATTGCCACCCGCACTTTCTGGAGTTCACAATGTGTTCCATATTTCGATGCTGCGGAAGTACATGTCTAATCCGTCGCATGTGCTTAATTATGAACCTCTTCAACTAACTCCAAATTTGTCGTATGAAGATAGACCTGTCCAGATTCTGGCTAGACAAGAAAGACGATTGCGTAACAAAGTAATTCCAATGGTCAAGGTCAAGTGGCTGAATCACTCGGAAGAGGAAGCTACTTGGGAAACTGAGAGGGACTTGAAGAGTCGCTATCCGGATCTATTCGGTAAGTTCTAATTTTGAGGACGAAATTTTATTTAAGGGGGGAGGAATTGTAAGGTCCAAAATTAAGACGACGTAATCCAACTGCATGCGAATCTAGGAAATTATGAAAAATCGAGTAATTAATTGATTTTAGCTGCTAATTACTTATGTGACGTACTTGTTTATATGCTAAATGAGATTTATTTGTCATCATGCATAAAAAAAAAATGTATTTTTAGGAATATTCAAGTGACGATCGAGGAACGGGGACCGAGGGCTGAAGAAAACGTAAAATATTTATATTAAATAATTATTTTTAATTATTTAAAAGATGGTCGATACTTTTTAGTATTTTTATGAAATTAAGGGTTTTGAGGTGATTTTATACGCCGGGACGTAAATTTTATCGGTGTTGGTTCTTCAACTAAAATACAAACTTTTTGGCAACCCGGCTAATAAATTCACATGTTTAATTAATCAAAACTTTGGTTAAAATTTTATTAATCCTAATTAAAGCTAATGGGCTTGAATTTGGTGGCTTAATAGGCCTAAAGCCTACTTAGTTAATGAATTAGTATTTAAAGTGTTAATTGTATCAAAAACCCTACACTTTGCAAAAGAAAACTCACGCCTCACTCTGAAAACTCTTCCCTCCCCACACCCACACACACACGGCAGCACACACTTGCAATTAGGAAGGGGTTTTCGAAGGTCTATCAAGAGCAAACCGTAGTCGTCCCTCCGTTCTTCGTCGTCAACGATTATTCGAGCGTATACTATGCAAAGGCACACCTTAATCTCCCTTTTCTCATCCATTACATCATATTATTGTTTAAAGTATGTGTGCATGAAAAGCTTGAAGTCATACATGTGTATATTCAGAATTTTCGAAAAAAAAAAAGGAGACCATCTTGTACATGCATTGGATTTGTGATTATATGCAATTTGTTTGATGCCATGACTCACGTTTTTTTTATACTAAGGGGCTGCCATGATGTCTAGGCATGGATAGGTAAGTATTACACGGGTTTTGGAGTCCCACACACCACACATGAATCGACTAAAACCAAGAAAGAGAGACGAAACCAGAACTCGTGCAGGAACCGGTTGTTGCTGTCAAGTTTGGGGTTCGGTTTTGTTGTGCAGGGACGGAGGGCTTGGTTGGCTCGTTCCAGGGGCTAGCCAGGGTCATGAGAGAGTCAGGAAGGGAGTCCTAGCCATGCTAGGACTCGCGCACTAAGGCAGGGAAGGAGTCCTAGCAAGCTAGGACTCCCACCCGAGAATCAAGGGGATCGCGTGCAGGGTTCTGTGCTTCGCACAAGCTTGGGCGCGCGGTTCAGGGGGTCTGGGCTGGGTCAGGTCTAGTCCTTAGGGTCCTTAGGGGGTGAAAATCAGGTTGGTTTGGTGGCTGGGTTCGTGGTTAGGGGCTAGGCAGTGCGTGCAAGAGACCTTGTCCAACAAGGTTTCTCGGCCAGCTTTTGTTCAGGAAGTAGAGGGCTCGTTTTTGGCATTAGAAGGGTTTCCTTGATAAAGTTAGGGTCCAGTAAGTTAATTTATTATGTTGGGCACCTTTTGGCTCGACATAGTTTGGGGGTAACTCGTGAAAATCGAGAGTTGGCTCGGGGTTGAAATTTAGGTGTCAAATAGGGTTTTAAGTAAAGAAAAAATTGGAAAACGGCTCACGGGGGTCGAGTCGGGGTCCATAAGGGCTAAAATAATATAAAAAGACTAAATTTAGAATTTAAGAATTTTATATTAAAGTTTGGTATTTTTCGGGATTAAAACACTGTTAAAACAATTAAGAAAAGATAATTGAAAAAGTCTAACATTTAAGCCAAATAAAATTATGGAAAAAAATTCACGTAAGCTTAAATAATTATTTGGGACATGTTAGAGTCGTGAAATCAAGGAAAAAGTCGAAAACGTAAAATGTTGAGTCCAGGGGTAAAACGGTCTTTTTACACCTAGAAATTAGTTAAGGTCATGGCAGTGCCCTAAATGCTATTTTATGAAAATATGATTATTTTTAAATGTTTATGAATTGTTCATGATTGAATGATGATTTTTAAATGTCTATTTGATTTTTATGATTGAGGGAAGACATTTAAAATACATGTTGCATGCTTGGTTTCAAAAATGAAAAACGTAATGATATTCATGATTTTTCTAAAGTGATGTGAATGAAAAATGTTGAAGGATGTGAAATAATTGTGACTAATTCGTTAATGTTGGCGATGTCGTGAGGGTTATGGTCCCAGTGGGAGCCCGACGATCGTGTTTCCATCATTGCGAATATGTGGTAACGGATATGTGGTAACGGTTTTGTGGTAACGGAAGAATGGGAATATCGTGAGGGGAAAAGGCCCCAGAGGGAGCCCATTTATGGGAAAAGGCCCCAGAGGGAGCCCCGACGAGCGTATTTCTATTCGAATCATGATAGGCCAGGGCCCAGTTGACCGGTGAGAGTGTTGCTGGTGTCCCCCACCGCCCAGTACTGTGGTTTTATGTAGATGGATCCATCGACCCTCATGAGCATGATCAGGAAAGTCACAATTAACGATCTGAATTTAACAAAAGGAAAAGGAAAAATGTTTATGATCATGAAAAATGTTTTATGTCATGTCATGTTGAGGAAAAAGGGAAAAGGTTAAGGTTTATGATTGCATGTCATGAAAAAGTATTTTACGAAAATGTTTATGTTTAAAGTTTTATGCATCATGAAAATATTTACAAAAATGTTTATGTTTATGCATCTTCATGAAAACGATATTTTAAGTACATATATATTTCACCGTTATATGTTGACTGTATTACGTAATACTCGTTATAAAGATTATGGTGTGTTGAGTCTTTAGACTCACTAGGTGTGATGGATGCAGGTGGTATTGAGGGAGGACTTGATGGGTGATTTGACTGGACTGAAGGCGCACACAACCCGAGGACCAGCGCTACATTTTCCGCTTTATGCTTTATGATTTAAGTTAAAGATTTTTAATATTATTTATTTATGCTTTTAAGAGATTTTTGAGAGGTTTAGTATGGGCTTTACCTTTCAAATTATTGCTTTTTAGGTTTGGTAAAATATGCGACGATTTCATTTGATCACTATTGCACTTGGTTTTTAAAATGCTAGTTGGTTAATGTTTAATTTTAAAGGGTAAAATATTTTATAAAAATATTTTCATGTGAGAAAGGTACATGGCCGAAAAATTGAGTGTTTATAAAAAAAAAAAAAATTTCTAGTACTTTTAAAGCAATAAAAAGGGCAGGACGTCTCAGATTCGATATGTACTTCCACATCATAGAGACTTGGAACACATTATGAACTCCCACCAGATTTGGCGGTAATGCAACTCTATATACGAGCGTCCCAAATCTCTCTAGGATCTCAAACAGTCCTATGAATCTAGGACTGAGTTTGCCCTTCTTTCAAAATTTCATCATACCCTTCATCGGTGCTACTTTCACAAAAACATGATCCCCTACTGCGAACTCAAGATCTCTGCGCCTTTGATCTGCCTTGCCCGAGTTATGTATCTCAGTTTTGATTGCACTGTCATGTTAGAAAGATTAGGAGCATCGCCCTTGGAGTAAACTACAAGCTCAAATATCTGAATCTCTTCTTGCAACGGTCTCTGTACCGACAATTGAGCGATCATTACATTCTCCCTGCTCAGGGCATCTGCAACTATATTAGCCTTACCCGGATGGTAGCTAATGTCACAATCATAATCCTTCACTAGCTCCAGCCACCTCCGCTATCTCATGTTCAGCTCTTTCTCTGTGAAGAAGTACTTCAGGCTCTTGTGATCAGTGAAAATCCTGTACTTTTCCCCATAGTGTAATGCCTCCAAATCTTCAGGGCAAAAACCACTGCTGCTAGCTCGAGGCCATGAGTAGGATAATTCTTCTCATGGACCCTCAGCTGTCTATAGGCGTAGGCCATAACTCTGTCATGCTACATCAGAACCGTGCCCAAATCGAGCTTCGAAGCATCTGTATAAACCACACTCTCCTTTCCCTGATGGAATAGCTAGAACTTGTGATGTGGTCAACGCTTGCTTCAGCATGTCAAAAACTCTCCTGGCACTCTGATCCCCAGATGAATTTGGCATTCTTCTTCGTCAAGGCTGAAACACGCGATTCATGCGATCCATGAAGATCGCTGACGCATTCATCAAACCGAAGGTCATCACCATAAACTCATAGTGCCCATAACGCGTGATGAATGCCGTCTTATGCACATCAGACTCTCTCATCTTAAACTGGTGATATCCTGATCGGAGATCTATCTTCAAGAATACCGATGCTCCCTAAATCTGATCAAATAGATCCTCGATCCTTGGTAGTGCATACATGTTCTTGATCGTGACTCTGTCCAACTCTCTGTAATCAATGCAGAGCCGCATGCTGCCATCTTTCTTCTTAACAAACAGTACAGGTGCGTCCCATGGAGAAAAGCTAGGGCGAATGAAACACTTATCTAGCACGTCCTGAATTTGATCCTTCAGTTCCTTCATCTCTGTAGGTGCTAGATGATAGGGCTCCTTAGAAATAGGCACGGTACATGGCATAAGCTCGATAGAAAATTCCACCTCTCTGTCTAGTCGGATTCCTAAAACATCGTCAGGGAAAACACTGGGGAAGTCGCTGACTACTTCGACCTCCTCTAGCCTCTGACTAACTGGCTCAGTCACTGACACGATACTGGCCAAAAATGCCTGGCAGCCTCTCCTCATGAGCTTCCTCGCACAGATGCAAGAAATGATGTGAGGCATCTGCTGATGTCTGACTTCCTCTAATAAAAACGTCTTGCCACTGGGCGGTCGGACAGATACTGCTCTCTGTCGAAAATCTATGACAGCTTCTTTCGAAGAAAGCCAGTCCATACCGAGAATAATATCGAACTCCGATAGCAGTAACACAATCAAGTCTGCTTGCACCACATTTTTCTATAACCGAAGCTCCAATCCCTTCACTATCTGTGAGTTATGCATCTGATCTCCGGATGGAATCAAAACTCTGAATCCCAAATCCATAGCCTCTGGTATGATTCCTAGTTGCTTGACAAAAGATTCGGATATAAACGAATGTGTAGCTCCAGAATATAGCAATTTGTACGTAGCTACACCTGAAATATATATCTTTCCTGCGACAAAACATACCATCAAATCTGATCGCGTTGTAACTTAAGAAATTTTCTACCAGTAATTATCCCAAAATCCTCGAAAAATTACTGATCTACTTCTAGTACCCAATCAAAAATCTCGAATTTTACTTCAAACATTGTGGAAATTACAATTTTGCCCTTAAAATTTCGAATTCTTTATGATTTGGCCCTAAAATTTTCGAAAATTGCAAATTTGTCCCAAAATTTTTTGGATTTAGCCCAAATAATTCCTTAAAAATTTCGAAATTGATCCTCACAAATTTTAAAAATTCGCAAACAGTCCCTAAAATTTCGGTTTTTGCAATTATAGTCCTTATCACCCTTAATCAACTCAATTTGATCCTTAAGCCCAACTAATTAGAACATATAACCTAATTTATTCTAGGTTCTCAATCCAAAATAATTCCCATAACCATCATATAACCCATGCAAATAAGGCGGTAAATTAAAATTCTTATACATAAAGGTTACAGATGATCACCGTAGAGTTTGGCTCCGCCTCTGCCTCTTCTGCATGCATCACATAGGCCCTGCCAATCATAGGGCCCTTGTTCCTGGGGCAATCAGCGGCCTTTTGGCTCTCCTCTTTGCATACAAAGCATCTGAAGGAGCCCCACATGCATTTGCCGTAGTTCAATCTGTTGCACTTCTTGAACAGCTATCCTTCCACTAGCTTGAGAGCCCTTGGTGCTTGTGGAGGCCACTGCTTTCCTGGCCTCATAAACTGTCCCCGGGGCTTCTTCTGTCCCATGCTTCCTTGAGGAAAAACGATATGGCTGCTGAATCTTTTTGAATGGGAGGCTGCTGAAAGAGGAGGGGCGGCCGAGTGCTTTGAGGATAGGGTTAGTGTTAGGTTAAGGGGTGTTTAGGTTAAATAATGATACACTAATGGGCCACAAAAAATTATTAAAAGGGTTTTCAAAAAACGTTTTTGGCCCATTATGCAATAAAGTAAACCCGACAAGCCCAATAACACTCTCGAAAAATATTTAGTTTTGGTACGATTTTGAAAATATTGACCGAATCCTCAAAAAAGTCTTCTGAATCGATAAAATTTGCGTACCTGTTTAAAATACGTCATGTCGAGTAAAATACCCAACCAAAGCTTATTTTCGAAATTTCTCCTTAAATACACCATATATTAAATAATTAAAAATAGTTATTTAATAAAAATATTTTTCTTGATTATCACCGGTCTTCGTTCCTCGTTCGAGCGCGAAATGCAACTTAAAACCCTAATGCATGAAACTTTTAATATAACCATGAAATAACACATATCCATGCCATACTCAAGCAATACAATGCATAAAAATCATTAATCACATATTTTAAACAAAACCCTAGATTGCATGCAGTCAGGTTGCGTAGTTTGAATTTTCTAGACCTCACACTCTTGATGTCAGCATGATGACAACCGGGTAGCTCCCATACTCTTGATGTTACGTACATGGATTAGCGGAGACTTGATGATGCATTTCTAGCATGGGTGGAAATTGTTACCGTTGTTTATTCGATTCGTTTGGACTCTGTTTGATATACATTATTCCATTGTTACCTTACGCATTGCATTTCATTTTATTGCATTTCCTCGTATTTTAATTTATTATTATGTGTCAGTTATATTTGCCGTGATTTTACTTGTTCGTCTTGTTAGGGCTCGATTCATGTTTTATTTTTATATTGTTGTTGTATATATAGATAAAGATATATATATATATATATTGATCTTTCAACCTAAATACATATATATTATTTATTTTTAGATGAAAAATTTTATTGGGATAAATTTATATATGCTTTATTATTATAAATATATTTATTAACTATAAAATTAACGATAAAAGTAGTAAAAAAATAATCGAGATAGGAAAAATAAAGAAAAATGTATAGGAAATACGACATTTTTATTTATAAAATTTCATGAATATATTTTTATACTAGATCGATATATTAATATTAGTAATAGGAATCGATCATCCAATTATCGGAATGGAGGGTTCAGATGCAACTTTGAGATTTTCATCAAGGAAGACATACACACGGTTGCAGCAAAAATCAGCCAACCATGGATATCCTTTCCTCACAAAATCCACATACACCAACGGGTTCTCTCTCTCGATTATGGCCTTTGCTTTCTGCCCATCCATCCCTACTAATTCAGGCCACATGTATTTGTGTCCTGTACGTACATAACAGTATTTTTCATTATATTCCAATAAAAATTGCCGATGGTATGTAGCTAGTATGACATAACTAATTAAGATCTCAAATTTAATTAAGACGGTTTGACGAAGAACGACTTTTAGTAAAAATTTCTCCAACTCAATAGATCTATATATATAAAATGATAGTTTCTACATTTACTATCTTAACATATAAATATATATTTTTTAAAAAATATAAGAATGCATAAATGTTTCGATTAGTACCTCTGCCACAACATTTAGGAGTCTGGCAGCCAAGCCATAAACAAGATGTCTCCACATCCATTTTCTTTAACCTTTGGTTGTTAGAATTAATATTAACATTTATTGGTTTATATAGACACACCCGCCCGTTATATATTTTATTACCGTAATTTTAGTCAATTTAAGATCTGTAATCATTGACCAATCTTATTATTTATTACATATATTATATTATATTATATTATGGAATATTGTTAACATTCCATTGATTTCTTCAATTCTCTTATTGTTAGGAATTTGGCTTCAATTTTTGAAATATTTTTAACATTCCAATTGATTTAATGACATTCATAAAGAGTATGTTGACCCAAATTACCTAGATTTATCGTTATTTTAAAAAAGAAAAAACAATTTAAATGGATTCTTAGTCTCCTTCAACCTTATTGATGGATTACAGAAAACATAATTTTGGACTTTGAACTTAAAAAGAATCATTTACCACTCTAAAAAAACAAACATAACAAAAAATAATAATAATAATAATAATAATTATAATTATCCCTGACATACAACAAACACTCAGAGATCAAAAGATTATATTTGATTTATATAATATTTATTAAATATTTAATTATAATAATAAGATAATTTTGTTTTTTGTCTAAAATTATGATTTCATAAATATTTTTTCTAAACGTCATAATGATATACTTATTGTCCAGATTGGACGTGTGTTTAGGATAAGATGATTTGACGTCTCACAAAATAAATATTTTCATATTACTAGTGCTCTTTCGGGTGATTTGGCAACAAAAATCATAAATTTTAATATCTAGCAAGTTTATTCATTTTTTTTTTACCAAAAACTATACGTGGAATTTTTATTTTAAAAAAGAATATGAACGTTTAAAATCGATCGACCACGATATTTCTCATTCGAATCCTTATTATTTCCCTTCTATTCTTGATTCGATACATTATATGTTTCTTTACAAACATGTTCATAAATTTATTGGCATTGTTATGATTTAAATCATAAGTGGTAAGAAATTTTCGAAAATATGATAATATATGACACGGATACGGTGTTATAATAACCGTCCTATGACATCATTCAATAGTGTAATAATTAATAATTTGCGACTTATCAGTAAATGATTGAAAATAAGAAGAATTTCAATGCTATACATATATGTTTTTGTTCTATATCTGCCATAATTCAAGAATTTCAAACATTTTTCTTATGTTCTGTTGCAACGCATTCTGTGACACATTACTGTCAAACATTATATTTATCTATATTATGTTGTTTCTGTATTTGATCGGCCCCTCTTGCTGAGCATTTCAAAAAATACTCACATCTTACACCTTTTCCCCGAATAAGCATGTGGGGAAAATCGAAGAGGAGGAAGAGAAATTTTGGGGCTGTTGATGAAGCCATGTTCAAACAAGGCCATCTTTATTTGAAACATCTATTAATTAAAATGCTGCTAGAATATATTTTTTTTTAAAGCTAAATCTCGAAAATGTATTTAAATGCATGCATACAATAACTGCAGTAAAACACACATTTTAAAATAAAAATATTCTAATACTGTAGTTAAAAAATATGTCAAAAATCATGAGAACCAACATGTAAACTGAACAGTGCGCACTTCCACCCCCGCCTACTCAGTCTTCAGTGCCTCCAGTCTCCTCATCAATATGTTCATCTGCATCATTCACACCTAGTGAGTCTAAAGACTCAACAAACCAAAATAGTTATAATAAGTACATATACATACATGCAATAGTGAAAAGTACTGAACTTAAAATAGACTTCACGATCTTAAAATAGTGAACTTAAGCATATCATGTCAAAGCATGGGTGGAAATTGTCACCGATGTTTATTCGATTCGTTTGGACTCTGTTTGGTATACATTATTCCGTTGTTACCTTTCACGCATTGCATTTCATTTTATTGCGTTTCCTCGTATTTTAATTGATTATTATGTGTTAGTTATATTTGCCGTAATTTTACTTGTTCGTCTTGTTAGGGCTCGATTCATGTGACATACATGCTTACATGTTAAATATGATTTTATTATCATCATGCATAAAATTGCATTTTTAGGGATATTCAAGCTACGATCGAGGAACGGGGACCGAAGACTGAAAAACGTAAAATGTTTTTGTTAAATAATTATTTTTTTAATTATTTTTAATATGGTTGATGCTTTTTAGTATTTTTTTTAAAAATAAGGGGGTTTTGAGGTGATCTTATACGCCGGGACGTAAATTTTAGCGGTGTTGGTTTTTCAACTTAAATACGAGCTTTTGGCAACCCGGCTAATAAATTCACATATTTAATTAAACAAAAACCTTGTTGATATTTTATTAAATACTAATTAAAACTAATGGGCTTAATTTAAAGGCTTCATAGGCCTAAAAGCCTTGAGGTTGATTAAATAATATTTAAAGTAATAAATTTATCAAAACCCTACACTTTGCACCAAGGAAAAATCGGCCACTCACTTTCAAATTCTGAAAACTCTCCCCCACCCCTCTCCACAATACACACAACAGCACACACATCAAATTTTGGAAGAAGAAGTTTCGGTTTTGCAAGGGTAGCTTCCTAGCCATCGTCTCCTCGTCCCGTTCTTTGTCGTCAACGGATTTTCGTGCGTATATAACGCAAAGGCACGCCATACATCTCCTTTTCTCATCCATCATATCATATTATTGTTTTAATTATTGTATGCATGAAGAACAAGATTAATTTTTCAGAAATTTTCGGATTATTGCATGCACTCTTGAGGAAACATGACATTTGATGCAAATTCATAAAGTTTTTATGAAAAAGGGGGCTGCCATGAACTTAGGTTGGAACCAGTGATGTTTATACATGATATAAAGTAACACACACTCACCCTAAACTCCACCAAAGTCGAATAAAAAAAAAGGGCAAGCCAATAACAGAAACCGAAATAAGGGCGAACGGGTTCCTTGTTGTGAAGGCTGGGGAGTCACGGCTTGGGGCAAGGGCTTGGTCAGGGGATGGTATAGTCGTAGGGAGGGTCCTAGCCAAGCTAGGGCTCGACCTAAGGGGGCTTGGGAGGAGTCCTTGGCAGCAAGGACTCCCACCCGAGAATCTGTCCAGGAGGTTGCGCATGGTTGGCGCTGCTTCCAGGGGTTCACGGCTCGGTCTGTGGATCAAGGGCTGGGCTAAGGTGTTGTACTAGAGTCCTAGGAGGGTGTACGTGTGGTTGGTTAAGGGGCTTGGCTCGCTGGTAAGGGGTTGGGACGTAAATCGTAGAGTCCATGTATCATGAAACTCTCGGCCAGATTATGGGCTGTAGAGGGGGTCTTCGTTTTTGGCTTTAGGATGGATTTCTTGGTGGTCTAAGGGTCCAGTAGGTTAATTTAGGATGTTGGTCAAGTTCTGGACCGACATGGTTCGATGGTAACTCGTGAAAATCGAAACTTGGCTCGGGGTCGAAGTTTAGGTGTCAATTAGGGTTTTTAAATAAAGAAAAATTTGAAAAATGGCTCACGGGGGTCGAGTTGTGGTCCATAAGGGCTAAAATAATATAAAAAGACTAAATTTAGAATTTAAAAATTTTATATTAAAGTTTGGGATTTTTCGGGATTTAAGCACCATCAAAACAGTTAATTAAAGATAAATGAAAAAGTCTAATATTTAAGCTACATAAAATTATGGAAAAATTAATGTAAGCTTAAATAATTATTTGGGACATGTTAGAGTCATGAAATCAAGGGAAAAAAAAGTCAAAATCGAAAAATGTCGAGTCCAGGTGTCAAACGGTCTTTTTACACCTAAAAATTAATAAACGTCATGGCAGTGCCCTAAATGCTAATTTTATAATATTATGATTATTTTTAAATTTTTACGAAATTTTCATGATTAAAATATGATTTTTAAATATCTAAGGGATTTTTATGATTTAAGGAAGACATTTAAAAGACATGTTGCATGCTTGGTTTCAAAAGCAAAATTGTTATGTTATGCATGATTTTATAAAGTGATGTGAATGTAAAACATTGAAGGAAGTAAAGTAATTGTGACTAATTCGTTAATGATGGGGATATCGTGAGGGTGATGGTCTCAGTGGGAGTCCGACAATCGTGTTTCCATCATTGCGAATATGTGGTAACGGTTATGTGGTAACGTATTTGTGGTAACGGTAAGAATGGGAATATCGTGAGGGGAAAAGGCCCCAGAGGGAGCCCATTTATGGGAAAAGAGCCCAGAGGGAACCCCGACGATCGTATTTCTATTCGAAAAATGATAGGCCACGACCCAGTTGACCGGTGAGAGTGTTGCTGGTGTCCCCCGCTGCTCAGTACTGTGGTTACATGTAGATGGATCCATCGACTCTTGAGGTTTATGTCATGATCAGAAAAGTCACAATTAACGATCTGAATTCAACAAAGGAAAAGGAAAAAGTAAGAGGAAAAGGAAAATGTTTATGATCATGTTAAAATGTTTTTATGTCATGATAAGGAGAAAATAAAGGAAAAGATTAAGGGTTACTTATGGATGTCATGAAATGTTATTTTCACCTAAAAGTATTTTCACTGTTGCGTGCGATTTTATACGTATTATTTGTTATAAAGATTATGGTGTGTTGAGTCTTTAGACTCACTAGGTGTGAGGTTGAGGGAGGACTTGACGAATGATTGGACTGGATTGATGGCACACACAACCCAAGGAACATCGCTTCTATTTTCCGCATTTACGATTATGACTTATGAATTTTGTTAAATATTTTAAGACTATTTATTTATGTTTTTTGAGAGATTTTTGAGAGGTTTAGTATGGGCTATACTTTTCAAATTTATTGGTTCTTAGGTGTGGTAAAACATACGACGATTTCATTTTATGACTATTTCACTTGATTTTTAAAATGCTAGTTGGGTGATGTTTTATTTTAAAGGGTAAAATATTTTATAAAAAATATTTTCATGAGGGTTATGTATATGGCTGAAAATTGAGTTTTTTTAAAAAAAATTTCTAGTACTTTTAAAGCAATAAAAAGGGTAGGAGGTTTCAGTTTGTATCGGAGCAAAGGTCCTGTAAAGGGTTGTGCCACCATCAGTGCCGGGAAGATTAGTCGTCAAGCCTCAAAGTTGTAAGTTTTACATGCTTTATGTGATTCAGTATGATGCTACCTGCATAGCGTTATGAATATTATGTTTATGATACATGTTTATTAGCTTTTTGAGTAGTTATGCTTTGCATGTTTAAATTGCTAAATGGGATAGGATATGTCGCATGATTAGAAAACTTAGATTTAAATGAATGTTGGTTACGTTAGAATTTGGAAAACATTCAGATATAATACCTCCTAGACTTGCACCCGTTAATGAAAACCAAGCCGAGAATAGTATTAATCGTCGAGGGAATAGTAAAGAAAATGCACCACCACCCATCCTCAAGGG